>NC_082390.1:5597947-5624593 GCF_031168955.1 Gadus macrocephalus | reverse complement strand
CCAGACAATCTTCTCTGAAATCAGTTGTGATTTCAGAGAAGATTGGTCGTGCTGGACTTTTACGTACTGACTTTGTCCTTTATTGATAACACTCAGGCTCTATCTAAGTCGCTTGAGATAAAAGTGACTAAACACTACTTCAACTAAATAGCCAAGTTGTGGCTGTTTTAGAAGCCAGAACTCAAAATAAGGTGATTCGCTGATGATGGTTTTTGCAGTTTGCAGTAGCCATCAGCACATTCTACCATAACACCCCCCATACCACTCCACACAATAAAAGGTTGTGTCCGCAGAGGGGTCCCACTCTGCCCTTTAAACCTTCTACGTTTAGTGTTTAGCACTTCTTCAGCCCGCACCAAGCCAGTCTTTAATACCCCCCCCCCCCCCCCCCCCCCCCCAAAAACAACTCTTTCACCTCACAAAGGCTGGGAAAGACAAAAAAAAGAATGCACAAGCACAAAAGATAAAAGTAACTCAAACGCAAATACACTGAGATCTCTTCAGGGGGACCAGATTAGGCCAAAGGGGGTTGACCAAAATGGCGATCAACACACTCGAAAAGCTCCCACACAAAGCAGTTCCCCCCCCCTCAACGCCGCATTGAGCACGTCGTCAGATTGGGATCCTGGTAGGCGTTGTATGGGCTATAAGTAGCTTTTCTTTTTTAAGAGAGTAAACGCCACATTTGTAGTGCTATTAGTTCAGCTGTATGCATCAGCGGCCACATTTACAAGAGAAGCAGGACAGTAAAAAAAAAAAGAAGGCTTAAGAGGTTCTGAATGCCTCCAGGGATTTTCCACCACTTGCATTTGACAGTTTGGATGAATGCACAGGAAACAAACCTCCGTTTGTTGCGACAGGACGAATGTTTAAAATACATTTGCTAATTTGAAGAAAGATAGAAATCTATGAATGTTCGTCATTTCTGAGTTCACTCAAATTAAATCAAAAAATTAAATAAATGTATCATAGATTTCTCACAACTCATTTACTCAGGAGTCAGTTTGGAAAAGCAGTGAACAGTTGTTTCCAGTAAGCCTAGAAACCTTCTGCCTGAGACTGCTGTCGAGGAAACACACACCCTCTGTCACTCTCTTCCACCCGTGTCAGCAAATCAGTGTCCCGCGATCAGAGGAAGCACTTCCTGTCCGTCCGACGGGTCACCAATGTACCCTGATGCACCACCTCCTGTCTGTCCGTACGGTACGGACTCCGTCCCCGAACACTGTTGATGTAACGGATCCCAGACAAGTAAGGCTGAGCTACAATCAAGACAGAGGGGTAACTTAGAATGGAGGGAGGTGGAAAGGGCTGGTGTGGTGTCGTAGCCTCAAGATCAAAGATGCAGGGCGCAGTGTGTGATGGGTGGCTGGCCGGGGGGGGGGGGGGGGGGGGTATGGGGGGGTTAGGGGGCTGAGGGGATAGCCATGGTTGAGAATAATGGAAAGTGTTTTGACATCCAGGTTTAAATAATTATTGGATTTAGATAACGGGGAATTCCATGGATGTGTGGTAGGGCAAACACAACACCAGAAGATTGCACTTCATTACGTACACAGACAGAATTATCCCCTTGGCGAGAACGGGGCGGGAGTTTGGGGGAGTAAGGGGGAGGTTGTGAATCGGTGTGAATGGGAGGAGGCTGGGAGGGGATGGGAGGGAGGGGGTGGGGGGGTGGGGTTGGTGGATACTCCATGCTCACATTACATCATGGATGCAATCATACTGGGGGGAAAAATGGGAAAAATTCATGTTGGTGCAGCAACTAGAGAAGTGTATATTCCCCCTGTGGGGTCAACAGCAGGGCAAGAGGCTTTTTGTGCTGTGAGCGGAATGTGTCCTTCTTCAAATACTACGGTTGATTGACCAGGTTTATACTGCCGCAGCCAGAGCAGTTTCTCTTGTATTCTTGTAAATACTCAATTTGTAAACTGTGTGGTCCCTTCCTTCCAAACCAATCGTATCTCAACTTGTTCTGTATCCTGCATTATCCATGTTCTCTAATTAAAACTCAAAGCTGGGATGAAACGTGTAATCACAACCTGGGAGCACTGGGACTTACTTTCCATGCGCAGGTGGAGGCTAGGATACAAAGTGTTGGTACACTGTGATACACAGACACTGCTGCGTATCACGGTGTGCGTGCGTGCAGTCTTCGTCGGTTCAATTTAAAGTAGGCAAATAAAGATATAGTGAAAAGCCACTTAACTTAGGGTGGAGTGTGTGTTTTGGTTGTGTTTGTGCCACCCTTTCGTTCTTGTTTCCTTTCATTCGTTCTGCCTTCCTTTTCTCTCCTTGTTCTTTCTTTTCCTTCTTTTATGTGCTTCTTTCTTCCCTATTTTCCTTCTTTCTTTGATCCATTCTTTCCTTCCTTCCTTCACTGGGCACTCCCTGAGACGTCTCTCCGCACCGCCGCGGTGCTCCTCTCCACCATCTCTCCCCTCCTTCCCCCGTCGGAGCGAGCCCTCGCTCCGGTCCCCCCCCCCCACCCCGTCACCGCCGGATCCCCCCCCGTATCTCCGGTCTGCCGCAGCAGAGGATCGGGAGAACAAAGTGATGACGTCACGCATAGCGGCCTGATAACACCCTCCTCAGCCATCACAAGGAATCGCCGCTCTGTTGCCAACCGGACCACGGCCTTCACGTAACAAACAACCCCTCCAGCTCCACAGCCTTGGACACGCCAAGCAAACACACACACACACACACACACAGACACGCACAGACAAACACAATCTGCAACCCCATCGCCGCATCATACTCAACATATGTGACCCATAAATTCCCCCCTCTCTCTCTCTCTCTCTCTCTCTCTCTCTCTCTCTCTCTCTCTCTCTCTCTCTCTCTCTCTCTCTCTCTCTCTCTCTCTCTCTCTCTCTCTCTCTCTCTCTCTCTCTCTCTCTCTAGTTCTCTCTCTCTCTCTCTCTCTCTCTCTCTCTCTCTCTCTCTAGTTCTCTCTCTCTCTCTAGTTCTCTCTCTCTCTCCCCCTCTCTCTCCCTCTCTCTCTCTCTCATTTACAACCCAATTTGTCTTGTTGTAGCCTTCAGGACTTGTGCTACGGCTATGTATTTATGAATGGAATATGGCTTTACAACTGACAAGAAACATCCCCTGTATAATTTACGTCCCCCTTTGTCCTCTGGCACATCCGTCAACTGCGACCTGTGAACTGGGGCTGCCTTCCATTGTACTGTATTCCGTTGAGTACCCCCCTCCCTCTTGTGCAATTCATCTCCACGTCTCAGACAGTCTGGAGGAATGGGGTGACTGACACGGAGCCACAGGAGGAGGACGTTGGAAAGATGAAGGTGTGCCAGGACGGGGGGGCTGCTCCGTCTATCGGTGGCCTACATCTGGAGCCCACCTACACCTCGGTGCCTCTCCCCATCTTCCCCTCTTTCTGTGGAGGCACACTGCTGACTGGGCAGCAATCTCTCCTGATATCATCCGCACACTATCAATGACACACTGGGTGTACGTCTATGTCTATGTCTGTGTGTGTGTGTGTGTCTGTGTGTGTGTGTGTGTGTGTGTGTGTGTGTGTGTGTGTGTGTGTGTGTGTGTGTGTGTGTGTCTATGTGTGTGTGTGTGTGTGTGTGTGTGTGTGTGTGTGTGTGTGTGTGTGTGTGTCAATAAATGTGACAGACTCAATCTAAAAATGAAGTAACTTAGATATACCCCGACAGGCCCGGGTAAACGATCCAGATTACAATGATGAATGGATGCATTTCAAATGTGACACAAATTTTTCGAATGTTTCCATCTTGGGCAACATCCTCAAGCGATGCGCAGAGATCAGTCAGCTGGGAGGAAGTGTTGCTCCATGACCAATGACTGTCATAATGATGATCCTATAGTCTATAATCTGCGGGACACCGTTTCCCAACACCACTCGGGTCTCTACTCACAGATCTGGGGACTAGGGACCAACACTTCTGCTCCTTCTTTCCTTTTGATCTACTCTTCAATTACACCATGTAGCAATCATCCCCACATCCACAAGACGCTGGTTGGAGTTAAAAGGAATCGCACCGACAATTTAGTGACATGCTTGACTATCCCCTCTTACTCCATGTGGAGCTCGAAATAGGCTTAAAAAGAGAGAGCTTCGTGAAATTATATCATTGATAGAGCATACTTGCCAATTCTCCCGGGAGAATCACGGTTCTCACTGTACTATCCCTCATTCGCAACTACATTCTCCAGCATATCACCGAATCAGAAACATAGCCGCATGTGTAAGAATTTTGCTGGTTTAGACGGGGCTTGTGAATAGGGATTGACTTCCTAATAGTTGGATATGAAGTAGCTATCCAATCATAAAGCAAGGTGATGAGGAGCCTGCATGATGATGGACTTCTATTTACTTCCCTAGGGCCACAGGAAGAAAATAAAGCCAACACAAATATTGGATTGGACTTTGGATTTCATAGGATGTTTTTATATATATATATATATATATATATATATA
The DNA here is from genome assembly GCF_031168955.1 of Gadus macrocephalus. Classification (NCBI taxonomy): domain Eukaryota; kingdom Metazoa; phylum Chordata; class Actinopteri; order Gadiformes; family Gadidae; genus Gadus; species Gadus macrocephalus. The sequence goes on along the minus strand of NC_082390.1, from coordinate 5,620,122 downwards.
TATATATATATATATATACACATATATATAGATAGATAGATAGATATTTATATGTATGAAATACAAAATCAAATACAAAGTATATATAAATATATGTATATATATTGTGAGCAATGTTTAACTTTAATTTTTACTGGATTTCTATCTGCTTCTTATGTTAAGATTCACACCCTGAAAAATGGACTAGAATGCGGGTAATTAAGTCTGTGAAACAGAGTTTTTTTTCTTGGGAAAAGACCCCCGCCCCGGGCAGTTCCAGAAAAGGGGCTCACGATTGGCAAGTGTGAGATAGAGCTGTTTCTGTCACCTCCTGCCCCGGCCAAATAACTGCCACCGGAGCTCCTTAGTGTATAACAACACAGGCTCTTCCCTCTGTTACAGTCCCACGTTGAGTGTTTTGCTTTGAGATGACACCCTTGGACGTACATGACAAGTAAGAACTGGAAAATGGGGCCCCCTTCCTGTACATCAACAAGCCTCCCTTCATGTTGTAGTCTTTCCATTGCTGCGAAGAGGAAACACAGAGGCGTGAAGCGAGCTGGGAGCCTGCCTAGATCCTGAGGGGAAAATGCTAACATGCAGATATGGCATCCGGATTACAATGTCTTAATTACTACAACCAAGTGTGAGGAAATACGCCAATGTCCCAAGGATACTGGAATTCATTCCAGTCCATGGTACCCACCACCAATATCCGGGCCACCCAGACCTCACTAAAGACTTCTGCATTTATTGTACCTTTAAGGCGCTTCTGGGAACAGAAAAAGCACCAAAAGTTCAAATCCAAGCCGTAAACTCCGAGGTGGCCAAAGGGTTTGCTTAGTTTTGCCCTTGTGATCCAGCCGTCATACTGAGTAGGGACCATTCATCAGCATAGCTTTCACACATGATATGAAATAACCATCCCACTCTCCATTGAAAGAGTGAATAATCCCCGATTGGAGCCTGTGGAGGATGTGGTTAATCTACCATATCATCCAACGCCACCATTGGTTTCAGATGTTCCGATTTGTAGGTCGTTACGAATTGCCACCTATGTCGTTTTTTGTTTCGATAGCCGAGGGCTAAAGCCGGTGGATTAGGATGACTCGTCAGTTAAGGGGGTCACGAATAGGGGGTCAGGAATATGGGCATTATGGGGTGGGATGTTAATGATACACAGAGGGGCCACAAGAAAGGATTTAGTGTGGGGGGATTTGGAAAGAGGAATTTGGGACATGGTGTTAATGCATACGTTAACTGCAATGCATTTAGTGCAAACCTGTGCTCACTTTTTTGGTTTGTTTTGTTTGTTCACTGCTTCAAAATGTTTCTCTTGATATGTTAGTCTCAAATATTTCTTTTAGAAATTATTCTATTTTCGGAGAGGAATAAATGCCTATTTTACACATATCTTTTCTTGATCAGTGTATATATTTCCGTATGATAAAGCTTCCCTGTTAATTTCATTATACAGGTAATTCATTATTTATATTGAGACTTGCCCTATGAATAGGAGTATTATTTTTTTTAAACATATATTCTCTATATAACCAGGAAGGTCTACTCTCATCTTTTTTTCTCCCCAAAAAAGGGTTACAGTGTGCGACTTTCTAAGAGCCCCTTTATTCTCGCTGTCATTCTTGTACTCCACCTTTTGCTAAGACCTTGGCCTAATCCATCAACATGTCCTGGCAGGTTCTCGGGTTAAAGTGTGGAACAAATAAGGTGCAGCATTGTTTTATAGTTCGGGGAGGACGAGAAAACCACCTATGGCGGTCTTTGGTCATTTGTGAGCCAATCTTTTTTTTCCGTCAAGACTACGAAAGTGGGTACTGAGGGAGGCTTTGAAGTCTCAGACAAGCTTGTTGAGACTGAATTACCACTGTAATTCTCCTTAGGTTATTTATAAAACCATGGACAGTCATCTATTCAGGATGCATTAGGGGATCAGCCACTGTGAAATGTGCAGTCAAAAATGGATCACCAGTCTCGGGGGGGGGGAAACTTCGTTAGTTCTCTGTTGAGACAAATTATGCATCCATTAAATCAGCTTTTGTGATTCATAATTTCTCTGCCATTCCAAAGCTTTTAATTTAAACCTTGAAATCCCCAGAACTCTAGGTGGCGACGTTCTCATGTGACCCCTCCCCAAAACCTCGAAAGAATTTAAAAGGGGAGGAAGAGAAATCGACTCGGGTGTCCATAATTAAACAGCAGGGGTTTTCTGCAGGTCAAAGAGCAAACAACAACACAATCCCGTGAGCCGATTTCCCCCCCCCCCCCCCCCCCCCTCATCAGCGGGGTTGGAGGTTGGATCCAGGGGGGTTTCACATACGGTGCTGTCTTTGCTAGGCCTCTGAACCCGTGGATTAGCATTGACGAGCATCGGATTACAGGGTCCCTGTTGGGACGTCAAGAGGCCACACCTGCCCCTTGCTGGAGCAAAAACATCAGTGGCTGAGGGTTACCTATGCCATCAGGGATGTTCAAAAGGATCTACAGAGACACTAGGCAGGTGTCCAGGTGCTGCTATATCTCCTGTGGAATACGGCACTCTTCATATAGGACATCTTCCCCACCAAAGGAAATCAACACCCCCAACACTGGACTACAACGACTCAAACCCAAATCCCTGCTTCCTGAGAGCCGGCGCCGGAAAAGGGGGTTAATGTGTTTACACAGCCGAAATCTGGCAACTCTCACTGTAAACCAGATACATGCTTTTACTGGTAAATGACAAACACCGGGCTATTCTTGCAATAACAGAAACGAAAACAAGAGCTGTATGGGTCTCAAAAGTGTTGCATCTATGTTACGTAGAATACATAGTAAGGCGATGGTCTGTTAGTTGGGAAACCACGTCTTACATCCGGTGGACCATGATATGGACGGTGAATATAGGCGGCATTGTGTATTTATGATCCGGTAACTCCAACACATTTCACCAATGTATGTGTGTGTCTAATACCACATATTCCTCAGAGGGTTATGACAATTTAGACCCTTAATTGCAAGTTGCATGAATCATTTGGGACTGTTGCCAGAAAATGTAAGATGGCTGTTTTGGTGGTCACTCAACTGCAAAAGAGAGAGAGAGAGAGAGAGAGAGAGAGAGAGAGAGAGAGAGAGAGAGAGAGAGAGAGAGAGAGAGATAAGCCCATTAACTGACCCACACCAACACCCGCTCCAGATGTTTCGTAGACTTGTTGTAGTCTATGGAAGAGGAATGTGTTCATTCCAAGTTCAAACTGTGCAGACCATGTCCAGTAAGTATTTGTCATCAGCACACACACTGCAACCCCCGCCCCTCGAAAACCCACTTTAGTGTGTGCGTGAGTGAAATGTGTTATTTCTCACACACACACACACACACACACACACACACACACACACACACACACACACACACACACACACACACACACACACACACACACACACACACACACTATAGGAGGAGATTCACATTCACTCTAAACAGTTGCAGACGGACTACTACTGCCACCTATCTGTCTCCTTGATAACTGCAGTCTAGGGATCTCATTTGTGCAAAATTTGAGTAACGGTCTGGCAAACTGCATTCTTTTTCTGAGAAAAACGAATAATGGTAATAAAACACACTTGCACGCCAAGACGTTTAATGTTTTTTTACATAACCAAAGAAACAAACCAAAAAAATTCCAAAGCAATCTGTACATTTGTGGTGTAGCAGGAGTCCCTTAAAAAAATAAATAATAACTTGCTTGAGTTTTTCAATGGCCAGCCGCTACAGGCAGTGCCAAGAGCCTTGGGTTCTGACCGACAGACAGACAGTGGGGGGTATGCTGGTCCCATAGGACCTCCGCGAGCTGTTCCCCGGCCCCCCTGTTGCTCCCTACACACACTTGGCTCATTTAAATTCACCCAGGACTGTGATCCAACCCCAATCAACAGCTTCACCTACTGGACCAGACTGCTGATAGGTCACATGTGCATCTTTACAGGTTCTCCGTGTGAGTGAACAGCTCACAACTTATTCAGATATAAAAATGAATGAAGTCATGATTAGTCCCATATCAACAGTACATCATTCTCATACTCTATACTATATACTATATACATACTCTGAGTCCATACTATTGTCGGTACCCAGTGTTAATGAACATTAGCCAAGCCTGTTTCTCGCTTTGGACATTTGCACATCTTGGCTCTGACCCAGACAAACTATATGACTCACTACGAAAGGTTCCCAGTTTGATTCCGGACAGCTACTCTGAGCATCTTCAGAGTTGAAGATGTGGATCAGTGGTTTAAGCAAGTGTTTAAGCAAGATGCCTTCTGTTGCCATCACTTATTACAATATCACACCAAACAAAATGACCCTGGCCTTGTATCTAATCACACACACTGATGCACACACGCACTGCTTACACGCTACAAATAAGATACACTCAACAAAAATATTGTTTAGTGATTTAGTAACTCTTATACAATGCTTATTCAAGGCTTAGAGAGCGCTTTTACAAGACAGAGAATGCCTTCCATCTGCAACTACACACACACTCGTGGTCTTCAATGAGGTCATTCCCATTAAGCCCTTAAGATCATATATGTATTTTTGCAAAGCCTCTATTGCCAGGCATAAGTCCAGAGAATACACAATCTTGACCACAAGTACATGGTTCTAATTATGCTGAAAATCGCTTTAACCGCAGTTCATTCACACATGAGGGGACTGGTGTGTGTGTGTGTGTGTGTGTGTGTGTGTGTGTGTGTGTGTGTGTGTGTGTAATGCAGACCATGTGCATGCATTGACAGAAACCCCCCAAAAAGGACTATACCTCCCATGATGGAAGGTTAGGCATGACCTTGAACAGCATCATCTGTGCGAGGAGTAACAAGACATTGGCTTACCCAAAACCATATTTTCATTGTAATTTCATTGTCCATTTTGGCGCTTAAATTAGCTTTCTATAGTTTCTTACAACATATGTAGGTAGATAGGCAGGTAGGTCAGAAGCGAGGATGGTAGGTACATGTACACATACAATAATAACCTCACCCAATGCCATGTAACAATGCATCTGGTGTTGAATATGTTGCTGTGTTCTTGCGATTGGAAAACACCCCCTTTAGACTGTCCAGTGTCCAATGCACACAACACATCAGCATATCTTTCCTTAATGGTCAACCAGTCAGGCATCCCGAAGGCCAGAGCCATATGGAAGTGATCCCAGATCCTGCGTTGCACAAACAAAATGCAAACAGCAACCAGCGCACTATAAACACAGCGTGCACGGCTAATGTAAATAACCCAGCTCATGCACAGTCCATAGCAACCAGCAGACCTTAAAAAAGTAATGTCTCCACTTGAAGGAACGACAGAAAGAAAGAACAAACAATTGAAAGATATATATACGTTTTCACACTGCCCACTAGATCGCGCTAATGCTATGACTACGGGTATGGTGATCGGTTGCGCAACATCGCACCGCAGTTATTATCTATGTAGACATTTCTCCAACAATGTTTGCTTGCTGTAACGTCAATCAACCCTGCCTGTAATAGTTGTTTTCAGTGGATGGCTTTCTGGTATGAGGTTTGCATGTCAAAACTAATCACAAACCTGAACATATACTCTCGATGTCCGTGTTGTGGGAGGAGCAGATCTGGACTTGACGGTTTTGGTTCAGGAAGTTGACATTATGAACACAGATATAACAGACTGAAACCATGTAGCCTACTGTATACAATAGGATAGCCTTAAATCCTACCGCGATCAAATTACTGCACCTATAGGCCTACTCAAATCATGTGATTAGTGTTGATGCCCGTTAAAAATACGTGGATTACAAGATGAATAAGCAAATCACATCGAGCACATACATCCGCAAACTAAATTTTTCAATACTTCGTAAACTGTCCGACTTTTTAGACCCCGACGACAGATGGAAAGAGGTCATCGTGTTGATAATGAAGCCCAGCGGGGAGCCGAGATACACGCAGATCGAAGTCAGGTAGGCCCTGTGTGTAGAGGTGAGGTATTAACGGTCACCCCTTCTGATTTTCATGCTCTTTCATCAGAGGTCATCTCTGTTGCAGGAGGTTTGCGTCCCTTGCAAAGCAGGGGGAGAGCCCCACAATTGATTTCTTGACTAATTGGGGGACCACCAACGCCACGGTGGGTGAGCTGGTGGATATTTTGAAGAGCAATAAGTTACTCGCAGCTGCTGCGTTGCTCCTTCCAGGTGAGTGATCAAATAAACGTGACAGTGGAATGACGAAATTATATTTTGTTGTGTTTAAATCACACAGAGGTTAGACCATCAACCGAAAGGGAATGCAAGACTGTAAAATGTCTTCTCTTCGATTTAAATGCCACATTAGAGCCTGTATCAGAAGTGCTGCCACAAGCTGAGAATGACAGCAACACACCAACCATTGAATTTGAGCCCCAGAGCTGGCCTTTGCCTGTGTGTCCTAATCCTCACCCAGAGAAGCCTGCAGAGACAGCTGAACCAGACAGCACAGGTATTGAAGACAATTCAATATATTTATATGCATTCTTAAATCTTATCTAAGATAGTGATCAATTGTAGTTTATATGTCCCCTGCTCTTCCCCACTGGTACAACAGCAAAGTGATGAAAATGCCTCATTATGACATTAAAGAGTAGTCATTCATTATGTTTTGATATACCATCAATATAGAATAAGATTGGAAATGCTGATACAATGTGGGATACTGCCTTCTTAATACAGGTTTTCTGTCCAATCGAGGGCAGTAACACATGCTGTGTTTTTCTCCAATGCACCACTGACTATACTACCTTCTGTTCCTCCATCTAAAAAGGTTACTTGAGCTTCCTGTACCACGAACTCATGGACATCACGGGCAACTTTGACGACCGGCCAACATCGGAGGGCGGGAATTGGCTGGGGGAAGGGGGGTTTGGAACGGTGTACAAGGGTTTTGTCAACAACTTACCCGTAGCCGTGAAGAAGCTCAGTCCAGTAAGTTGACACAAACCCCCAAGTCTCTCATTTAAAATTGCAAAATACACAATGTGATTATTATTTCTCTTCAGGAAGAAGACATCTTAGCGGACGAGTTACGACTTCAATTCCGCCAGGAGATAGAAACTCTGAAGACGTAAGCTTTCTCTTTATTGCATCGGTCTCTTTATCTTTGGTATCTAGTATCTAGGAATGGAGAGACTGCAGCCACCTGCAGCCATTTCATTCACCCTGGATATTCATAGGGTGGCTCCCTACGAATATCTGTAAACAGGCGTCTCAATCATTTTGTTTATGAAAGCACGCTGAACTATTGACCCCAGTGGCTAATGGAAGAGCCTGAGGCATCACCAATTACCTCTCTATGGCTTTCCCTGTCGAATGAGGGAGGGTTGTTGTGTGCAAGGAGATTACAGAGTTAATTTACATAATGGAGATTTAATGGGCCATCATTTGATTCGAGGCAGAGACGAATAACAATTTGAGGTGTTGATATCGGCTTGGAGCACATGAGTGGGCTCGGTGAAATTATAATGATTGTTTTGTTTTTTAATGTCGGCATCCTTCACCCTCACAGTTTGAAACACCCAAACTTGGTGGACATGGTCGGCTTTTCCTGTGATGGACAGTACCCGTGTCTGGTGTACGTCTTGATGGCCAACGGTTCGGTTCTTGATCGGCTGGCTTGTATGGTAAAGTAGCACGGTGTTCATCTGTTGACGGGCTTTCATCAAGGGACGTGCTGACGTGGTGCAGGTGATAAACATGTGGTTCTGGGTTTGTTTCTTTTCCCCTCTTGAAGGAGGAAAGCCCTCCTCTGCCGTGGAGCATGAGATGTTTGATAGCTACAGGAAGTGCCAGAGGTTTGGATTACCTCCACAACAACCACCATGTCCACAGGGATATTAAAAGGCAATTCGGTCTATTATGTTACATTGGAAGTATTTAATATTAACCATGCTAATGATTATGAGTTTTCATTACCTCTTAATGTTTCAGAAGCATTTGTTGCTATAAATGAACGCATCCCATTAGTGAGACATTATCTCACTAATGTCTCATGCTTTAGTTGGTTATCCATTACTGTCCAACTGTTCTGCTAGTGGGAATATCCTGCTGGACGACCACTTTGTGGCAAAGATCTCTGACTTCGGGCTGACCAGAGCGTCTCCCACACGATCGTCAGTCACCATGCAAACAGAGAGGATTGTGGGTACACGTGCGTACATGGCACCCGAGGCTCTGCGTGGCGAGATCACGCCGAAATCCGACGTATTCAGCTTTGGAGTGGTACGTGATCTTGTCTTATCAGGACACAAGCACACACCCACATACATTTATGGGAGTATATTGTGGGCTATTAAAGGCACCCAGTGCAACTTTCGAGGCTTAAAAATAAACATGAAATTTCTAGTCTTTTTTACACGTAGTAAGTTTCAATAACTCCATGCCATTACATACCGACATTTAAGCAGCAAAGATGAGACGTCGTTGTGTGGTGAGAACTGATACAAAATCGATAACAACAACAATGCCGCCATTTTCTTTATTTTTTGTAACCTACAATAAATAAAGCAGGCTTCCAGTCAATGGAAAAATGGCTTCTCCCCACCGGAGATTGTTGTTGTTTACGATTTTCTATCAGTTCTCACCACACAACGACGTCTCATCTTTGCTCCTTGAATGTCGATATGTAATGGTATGGAATTATTTAAACTTACTACGTGTAAAAAATACTAGAAATGGAATGTTTATTTTTCATTGAATGTTTACATAAAGTTGCACTGGGTGCCTTTAAGAGGACGATCAAGATGGTAGGTTAATGGTGAATCATTTCGAACGACTGAGCATTTCACCCCAAGTTAGGCCCCGTCCACACGAAGCCGAAACGGGCGAAACCGTTACGGTTTCGATCTATCCGGTTTCGAAGTATCTCCGTAAAGACGAAGCCAAGCGAAACCGGATAGATCTGTAGAAACGCTGTAGTAAACATTCCAGGCCCATAAGGGGCGCTGCTTCTGGTACACAAATCCAGAAGAAGAAGAGGCGAGCATGCGCATAAAGGCTGCCCCCCGAACCACTAACAACACAAACAAACAGCTCTTCTACGATGGCGAACTAGATTCTCAATAAATAATGGCTTAGCAACCCAACAAGGGACATGATATGCTGCAGAACGATTACAAGCTTGTAGTCCGCCATCATCTTTTTTGTTGTGATTTCTGAGACTCCGCGGGCTTAAGAGCCATTGGCTAGGAGGTCGAGGGGTGGGGCGATGACGTCATGGTTTGCGGTTTCAGTCGGTTTCAGGCGTCCACACGAAACCAAAACGAAACTTGATAGATTTGAAACCACCTCCGAGGGTGGTTTCAGAAGTTTGCGGTTTCGGTCAGCGGATTCGCCGGCTTCGTGTGGACGGAAGGCCGAACCGTACAAGACCTTTGCGGTTTCGCCATGAAATCGGCTTCGTGTGGACGGGGCCTTAAATTACTGATATTTAAACAAACGTTTAAATTCCTGCCCGTTCCTGACAGTACCCAGCTTTCTCCATGGCTCCTGAATTGGATCTATTCAAATCTTATGTGGTACGAGCTTGACTGCAGCGTAAAAAAGAAGCAACTAATCTAGCATCTCATATCAGTTTGCCAGCAGCCGACTCGCTCCGTACATGATCTCCAAGATAAAAAGCCCAAACTTGTCCGCTTCGCACGGCATTTACACAGCTCATCAGTTCGGGAAATGAAACCATCCAAATGGGTCACAGCGAGGTTGGCCGTGGGAACGACAGCTTGGTAGAGACCTTTTGTTGTCCTACGGGGCCATGAAGTTGACCCCCCCTCCCACTCTTCCCCCTTTCTGTCATCACAGGTGTTGTTAGAAATAATATCTGGACTCCCGCCAGTCGACGAAAACCGTGAAATGCCATGTCTGGTAAGCAGGTATTTCATTTGTTATCCTTATGCCCACAAGGGGCCACTGTATTCCTCTGGTAGGCTAAGTGCTGAGGAGCAATAGGTCCAGACCTCTGGATATTGTTGTTATGAGTGTATAGTGGTGTGCGACAAGGGTGATTGGTCATTGGGAACAGGATATTCTACTGGTTTGACGCCCAGCCAAAAGGATCTGGGTTAAAATCTCCAGGGTCCTTACATCTACCTGGAGGCACAGGTGTTGTTAGAAATAATATCTGGACTCCCGCCAGTCGACGAAAACCGTGAAATGCCATGTCTGGTAAGCAGGTATTTCATTTGTTATCCTTATGCCCACAAGATGCATAACCCGCAAGATGCATAACGCGCAAGATGCATAACCCCTTTCTCAGCGGGATTCACTGCCGCTCGGTGTGAAAGCATCTGTTAAACGACTAAATAGTCAGTATTGAAAAGGGAGAAGAGCAGCAGGTGTTACATATTCATGTGTATACTAAATAGTCGTATTCGTTTTTCAAACGCCTGCACATTTGCCTATTTCAAAGTCGCCCATCCTGTCCTACTTATAAACAGGCATCCGGTTTATTACTGCGCTTAGTTCTCCATGACATATGACATAGCCGGCTCTGACCCCCCCCCCCCCCCCCCACCAGATGGAGCTGAGGTATGAAATCGAAGACGAGGATGAGGATCTGACCTTGGAGGGCTTCGTGGACAAGAAGATGAGGGACGCAGGCATGGCCCAGGTGGAGAGGACCTACACCCTGGCCTGCCAATGTCTCGAAGACAGGAAGGTTAAACGACCAACCATCAAACAGGTACATTTTATACCTATAATACAAATAAAAATCTGGATCTAAAAGTCTCCTTGTAGAGAAATCCATAGAATACAAATAAGGGATACCCAGAATGAATTCACTAAGAAGTAGTGCTGTCTGCGGGGCTCGATCGTGTTCACAGTTGGATTTTGTCCCAACAGGTCCTGGCAGAGCTGGAGGATGTCAGCAGAGGTTTTTCTGCTGCAGCATCAGGCACTGGGAGCTGAGCCATGACCTGCCTGTCAAAGCTAAACCCCTCCGATCCTGACCTGGATGCAAATCTATCTGCCCCTGAAACTGACTTTATTGTGCAGTGTTTTGACCAGGGATGCACCAATCAGGATTATTCAGGCTGATAACGATTTTTTATGTGCCATCAGCCAACATGGGTGATGCCAGATATTTTTGCGCTTTGCCTGTCAGAGGCTTCAGTCACAAGCCGTGGGGTCCAGCTACAGCAGATGTCTCCAGTGAGATGCAGGCAAGCTTTGGCATGATGGCCATTTATATGGTTAAGTGTCCTAGCTTGATTGAGAGATAGGGCCATTTAAAGAGGACTTGTTAAATGTTAAATGCAGGACAAACGTTTAATAATTACCGAGCATCTTACCCTCAATCCGTCTTGTGCAGTCTTTTGAGTTCTGTGATCAGCAAATTAATACTTGATCACGTGCAATATTGATCATTGGCCGATCGATCACTAATTTGACGCTTATGTTCACATTAGATCCTAGCCCCAATAGTGTTCATAGTTGTTTGGAATGTTTTTCCTCTCATGCACTTTGACACCATTGAATAATAATATTCAATATCATTTCTGTTAGAGAAGTTTGGTGATTACGTTTGAATGTAAAATTTGAAAGTGTGTTGGATGGTGGGAAATACATGAAAGTGAATTGTGATTCATATATTGTTAGTAAATAAGTACGGTATTTTGTATAGTACTTCAGCATTGCTTTTGAACAGTCTTATATGTTGCCTTCATTTAAAAATGTGTACCACTGTATTTGTTTTTACTAAATGTTTTATTAAATGTACACAATACATTGAACTGTCATACATTGGAGTGGTTCAAGATATAAAAGGAATTTTATCAAATCAAGTTACAAATAAGATGTAACGATTGAAAAAAGGGAAATAAAAATCAATTATTGCAATACAGTTTAAGCTTTATCTGAACACTTAAAATGCAATACATTCTATGTGCCCACAATGGAAGTAAAAAGAAAAAAAGGTGATGTAAATTAAATATTTTCTTTCTTTAAAAGATCTATGGTAAGAAAACGATTAAGACCACATGATGATAATTTATTTTTCCTATTATATTCATTCTATGAATAAAAAGGGTAACATCTTCCCCCCTTCAAGCAAGAGGTGAACAAAGATATCGTTTCTAGACAAGCGGGATAGTGACACACATTTAGCACAAGGAACTTTCCCTTTTCTCTTTAAGAAGGGCCCCTCTTTGCACCACCGGTGGTGATCTGTATTGGCCAAGTCAAACCCACCAGTGAGGTCACTAGAGGGACGATTTTAAAATGGCTAATGGACATCACACCCAGTGGCTTAAAGTTTGGTAGGACTTCACTCTGCAATGGGCAGCTTGCTCCTGGATGTATTGCAGGATATTATTTTTGGAAGCATCTACTACTAACCCCCTCCACTCATTCTCTATCGACACCTACAAATCACCAGCACATAGACAAGATTTTCTAGATCACGGATCACACACGGCTACAGTATGTACATTTACAGCACTTGCATAGAAAAATATGCTTTTCAGCAGATGTGTATTATTTTTTGTTTGTTCCCCGTGTAAACCTGTTGTATAAAAACAGTTTAAAAAAACTGAATACAGGACAAAGTGGAAACATCGAGTAAATTGTGCACGCTATTTCAAGATCCTTTGCAAGTCTTTTTTGCAGTCATATAACATGAATGCCACGCAATGGAATGCAAGTTAGGAATTCAAGCATACTGGCGGATAAGGGGAAGTGTTTTTTATCTATATATTATTGGCACCAATTCTCTTTATTTTTTATTTTTGTGCAAGCTGGCATACGATGTGGCAACGTCACAAAAAGAGCACTTTTTCCAGCCTCTGTTAATATTCAAGAAGTACTTGCAGTAACTCATCTTTATATCTGAATTCATGCCTCAACCGAAGCGGGGAACAGAGTAATTGGCTCAGCTCATCTTGGTGTGCATAGAACAGTCTCTCAGTGAATGTTTTTTTTTTAATATATATATATATATATATATATACATATATATATATATATATATATATATATATATATATAGACATAGATATAAATCTATATCTATATCACATTTGAGGTCGATGATGTTTGCTGTTTTAATTATTACAAAAAAAGTGTGTTGAATGTAACTTTGCCCTTACTCTCGGAATGTTCCACTATGGAGGATTTAGGGGGGTTTGTAGGCTAGTTAGTCATCTTCCCCGCCCTCCGTTGCTGGCCTTGTGATGCGTCGGGCCCCCCTCTTGCCTGTAGGGCCCTTGGGCTTGGCGAAGGCCTGCTTGTGTGCATGCTGCTTGGGGTGGACCTCTTCGTACAGGAAGTCAGCGGTCAGCTCGTCACCATTGTCAATCTCCAGCTACAACCCAGAGGAAAAGTACAGATTATAGATTAATCTCCAGCTACAACCCAGAGGAAAGGTACAGATTATAGATGAACAATCTCCAGCTACAACCCAGAGGAAAGGTACAGATTATAGATGAACAATCTCCAGCTACAACCCAGAGGAAAGGTACAGATTATAGATGAACAATCTCCAGCTACAACCCAGAGGAAAGGTACAGATTATAGATGAACAATCTCCAGCTACAATCCAGAGGAAAGGTACAGATTATAGATGAACAATCTCCAGCTACAACCCAGAGGAAAGGTACAGATTATAGATGAACAATCTCCAGCTACAACCCAGAGGAAAGGTACAGATTATAGATGAACAATCTCCAGCTACAATCCAGAGGAAAGATACAGATTATAGATGAACAATCTCCAGCTACAACCCAGAGGAAAGGTACAGATTATAGATGAACAATCTCCAGCTACAACCCAGAGGAAAGGTACAGATTATAGATTAACAATCTTCAATATACGCAGAGAGAAGGTCGATTATAGATGAACAATCTCAGGTACACCTCTGAGAAGATACAGATTATATATCAACAATCTCCAGCTACAACGCAGAGAGAAGATAACGAATTATAGAAGAACAATCTTAATATACTCATAGAGAAGGTTGATAATAGATGACCAATCTCCAGGTACACCTCAGAGAAAATACAGGTTAGAGATGAACAATCATGCATGAAGAGCTCTGGGACCTTTGTAATAATCCCGTATCCAGCAGTCCTACCACTTTACAGCAGAACTTCTGCAGGGCTTCGGCCGAGTGTGTGTTAGAAAGTAAGCGAAACGCCCCGTTCACCCAGATCTCAGCTCATCTGCCGTCTGACTTTGGACATGAATCGGATGTAACATCTGATTTGTGAGTCTACCTTCTTCTCGATCTCCATCTGCATCTGGTTCTCCACCATGTCCACCAGGGGGTTCTTGCAGCTGGAGTACAGCATCCTCTCCCGGATGGTACACGTGTTCAGGGGCATGGAGTAGATGAACACTGCCGCCACCGCCACGCCGATGGAGAGGGGAAACCCAAACACGTCGCACATTTGAGTTTCATCAAAAATACATCTCTGATGTCGATGTCGACATAAAAAGGAAGAACTAGACTGAGTAGCTCACTATGGTCATACATTTCGGGATGATTCTCTCTGTTCTCTGGGTCTCAAACGTTACAATTAATTGACTAGCAACATTATCCTGTTGGCAGAATTGTCAAGATTTGTGTCCCAACAATCCCTTTCATGGAATCTCCTGAAACAGCTTGAGTCATCTTAATGAGACGCTTTACAAGAAATGCATTCATGGAGAAACATTCATATACAGCAGCAATGATGACAACTGTGCGAGGAGAGAGACAGATTGTGGCAGCAATGGTAAAGTAAAAGGAACAATGCAATACTTAAATGGCTATTTTGCTGTTTGTATTTTACCCAATACTATTCCTTTCAATCAAGAAAACCATCACTATGAATATGTGAACCCCGCTCTAATCCAAACTTGGCAACGTCAGATACCAAAGAAAACACTTGACATGTTTAATCCGAGGACGGTCACGAGATTGATTGAACCAGCGACCTTCGACCCCAACCTGTTCTAGTTGCCCCGGCTCCTGAGCCCCCTGTATTCACCTGTCGATTCCAGGTAGTCACCCTCATGGGAGTGTTTGTACAGGAAGAAGTGGTAGCGTGCGCAGTCCTTGGAGATCCTCCTGGGAAGCTCTTTAACGTCGGTGGGCTCCGTGCTAGACAACTTGATCAGCTCCTTCTCAAAATCTATATGCTGTAGACCAAAGAAAACAACCACCAAGCATTAGGAGAAAGGGCGACTTTACAAAACGTTATGCCCAGCAATTAATAATATATTCTGAATCTGAATGCGTGTATATAAGGGGTATAAGAAGTAAAATCGCTCTTTGTCTTTCATCATTAGCAGGCTAAGGCTAAAAACATCCTCTATACAACCAATATCATACAATGATTAGCATATGCACCTTGATACACAACATTGCATTGCTGTGCTTGGTTTTAATAATTGATTACTACCATCTCGCTTCTATTCACTGCAATCTGATTTCTCCAACAGTCCGTCAACCAATCACTGTGGATGCATATATTAATGATCAGTATTGTATGGTTGTTTGCTAAATTGCAGGAGGAATAATGTAAATTACATGTTAATATAAATGGCAAGGCTAGGGGGGGATGGTTCCGTGTTAAAAAACAAATAGAGGAAAATCCTGTTTATCATGTGGCAGCATTTGCATTTACAACCTCAATTGACCGGCTATCCATGAGCAAACCACAACCTACAGAGACACTTCAACATAACAATGCCATGAGTCCTGTGATTTGGTACCTATGGACAGGTTCCTGCAACCCCAAAAACAACAGTCGCACAAGGGTGATATGAACAGGATCTGAGAAGAGAAGAACCTCAGCCCCCACCACCACCCACGCGGTTCCTCTTTGCAGAACACCTTTGAATGGCTCTCCTTGACGACCAGACAATTGGGGCTGTTCAGGAATGGAGCCGTAGGCGTAGCCCCCGCCAGAGCCCTGTTCTGCTCGACTTCATTGTCTTGTAATCTAATCACGAGATAACGCTTCTGAATTTCAATGAGGGGGAGTTGAGCAGGAGATAAAAAGCGCCTTGGTCCAAAATGAAGACATCATTGTGCCAGCGAGCAAGTCCCTAGCCCACCCCCCTAAAATCAAAAAGGGAAGGGAAACCAAAACAAAGCCGCGTTGCATGGTTAGATAACACTGATCGATGCAGAAAAGGTCATTTAACATTGGCAAGTGCTCAATAGTTAAGTTGCACAGCAAGTAAGCAGAAGACTCTCAGAATAAAAATACTCAATAACAGTAGTCTGCCCACTCTGGCTGTGCAACTGTTTGGCGCGGACTAGCGCAACTTGGCTGGCTGGCTGGTTTGAGTGGGAGGGGTTCTGGGAGTGTCTGGGAGTGCGATTCTTGTAAACAAAGAAGAGCAGACTGGCCAGTTATAGGGCGTGGTACTATTTATAACCTTATTGAAGTCCTTGTCGATCGGCGGATAGGTCCAGATCATTTAAATCTACGAGCTAATTAAAACGTTGCCCATTGAGACTTGGGAGGTTGTCCATGTTTCGCTTGTGAAGCCTGGTGTACGTACGAGCTGCACGTAGTTGAGCTCCTTGCTCCTGAAGCGAAGCAGGGCGTCCATGGCGTCTCCGTGCATGGGGAAGGCCACGCCGGGCAGGGTCTGCTGCTTCGTGTCCACGCTGATGTCGGTCTGCACCTGAAGCACACACACAAACACACACGTTTTAAATGCTTTATTTGATTTCACAAATTACATTTAGGATAGTGTTTTGAATAGTTAAGACTTTGTTTCAGTTGAAATGACACACACATGTTTTTTTTCACACTATCCGAGTACGAGATCCTGTTTGTGGTCAGGGTTTATATACCCTTTTCTAGAAGCCACTGACACAGTGCAGCTAACCAATCAGAGGAGCCGCTTCCATTGGAAGTGACAGGCGCCCCACAGCAAGACAATGCCGGAGGTGAGAAGGAGACATGCCTCACGGCCAGACTACTACGTCACATCACATAACATCAGACCCAGAGGCCTGTTGCACTTGAAATGGAATGCACCATAAACATGACTTAGCCTGGAATGAAGAGAATAAAGAGGGTGCCTGGTCTTTGAGGCCTCTGTTTGACTAATTATATTGGTTGCTCAACTTGTTTTGTTTTCATCATTTGGTCCTCTCTGCGAATGAGACTAATAGGATTTTTTTTGTTGGTGTTGATCAGCTGGGTCAGTGGGAGGATCCATCTCCTCTCCCGACCCGGTCGCTTCCCTTTAGGCCACATGTCTCTCCAGTCACTTCCTTATTTGGTCATGAAGGAGCGCGTAGCAGCACACTAAACGCCTACCCTCACATTACCACCACTATGACCGCCACCCCTTTAGGTTTCCTCCCAAAACAACGGCACAAAGGCCAAGCCGTTTACATTTACAGTAAAGACTTCCGAAATGAGATGAAAGGAGGTTAAAAGAAAAACGCTAAGTAATGAGAAAGAAGTTACACAAAAACGGCTGCTCTCTGCACCGTCACCGCACAACAGACGAAGGACAGAATAAAAAAAGATCCCTTTTGACGTTTCATTACAAGTAGGCCAAGCAGCATGGCAAGAGAGTGTTGTTCAATCGTCAACAAGCCACAGACACAAACAACCCCAGCTGTTAATTTCAACCTTCAACCACCACGAGTGAATCTGGCACAACAGCAGCATCATAAAATTACAGATGTTATCAGTTCAACCAATATATGCGACTCTCTAAACATGGCCGAAACGAAGACTGCCAAACACCCAGTTTGTCTCTTAAAGGAATACGAGCTACAATACTGTGTAGGCAGTATTTCTCATTTCCGCAGATAAACTCAATTTCCTCAGACAGAGCTCTATCTCAACGGGAGGCACAGTGGAGCTTGATATAAGAGCATGTCTTCATCTCGCTGTAGCATCAAACATCAATAGCAGATATTAGTTGTATCCCCATTGGGACTGCAGCAACTCAGCGGTATACATCTTAACATCAATGCAAATACAAAGTGTTTTGCCGTTTTGCAAGAGGACACATTCACCCTTGCTAGCTCACAAAATAGATGGTGAAAGTCATTCAGTGTATTTTAGGACGGTAAATAATGCAACACGCAACCCTGTTTTAGCCTGCATTAGTATCATTAGAGATCCCACTGCTTCGGCACGGGGGTGCTACATATGGACCCAGCGGCATGGGTGTGCGCTGTAAAAGACTAACGGATTCATGATCTGTAGGCAGAGTTGCTGTGCGTGTTCCAGTGCATCAGCATCTTTATTACTGGGCTGTGTTGGTTCCTGCCAAGCAAGCATATGCACTCCTTCTGCTGCCCCTGACCTTGCACTGACACTGACTAGCGATGGTGGCTGTTGCCTTTGTTGTTGTTGTTGTTGTTGTTGCGTCGCCAGCTCTTCATTGATATAGAGCTTTGTTTTAAATACAGTGTGTATATGTCTATCTATATTTCATTGGATCATATATACAGGAAAACCGATAAGGCGGGGGTGTTCAAGGTGTTTCTCCGTTGTGAAAACATCAGAGTCAGCGGGATTCGTGCCTTTGTGGCTTATGAAAAGCGGAAAGTTTAATGATAACTGAAACTTTTAGCAAAGCTCTCGACTGTGACAAAACCTCACACTCCTTAGAAACAATACACTGTTCGGAGTGGATTTCCATATTTTATCTGACAAAACTGAATTTTGAGAGGAGTGGTGCGAATCGCCTCCTTTGTGTGTTCAGCACAGATAAAGTTACAAGCCCCATCATAGCGGGGTGAATGCGTGCGTGCTAGTACCTCGCTCAGCTTAATCTGCCTCAGTTCTTCTTCAGCGGCGGTCAGAGGAAGAGGAGCAGCCTGAGAGGTGAGAAACTTCTTGTAGCCGCTGAGATTGACTTCGTCCTGTGGAGAAAAACCAACCACACCATGTGACTCGTCATATGACTTATGTTATTGATAATGGGCTTTACAAACACACGCACGGCACATAAGCATGCGCATCCAAAAACATAGAAACTGTTAGAAAGTCCACCAACCATTGTGGTGCCAAAGACCTCGTCTTTGATGATTCCACCACCAAACTCCTTCTTCAGGGTGGCCCGGGTTGCAGCGTACAACATCTTAGGTCGGACCTGTTTTCAGATAATCGTAAATTCGTAAAAGATAACCGTAAATTCATTTATTCTACTACTATTGAATTACTTTTTGATGAATAAATCAACAATTTAACATATGAAGGGTAATTCTTAACAGCAGCGGACCAAGCTACCAAGGCCTAAAGCCCTGATTTCATTAGTGATTACTTTTTAATGGAAGGCACAAGCCAATACACATTTGCATTTCTGTGGGTTTTAAAAGCAAATGTTGGCGAATGTTCTGCTCCTTAACTCATCCATTGAACCATGTCCTATTGACACTCCTGATTGATACCCTATACGTTTTCAGACATCCCCTCGACTGCATTGGGCCGGTTGTGAGTGCAAACCAATAAAGTATCAACCACTCCTGTTTAGTTCATCCCCTGCACTCCCTGAACTGCACGGCAAGCATTTGAAAATGTATGCAGCGCTTGACAAGTCTCAACCAGCCGACCTGGAATGTTTAACTCAAGTCTAGAGCCCGGGTTAGCGACCGGGCTATACCGCCGGCCAATATGCCTGTTCCGGAAGCCAAAGAGGCTGTGCCGATGCTGTGGAAATGTGACACCATCACAGTGCCAATTCACAGGAAGTGGTGCATCATGGTGCACTTTTTAAAGTAAACAAATACAATGGTTCCGGCGCAACATTGTGTCCGGGATGTGTGAAGAGCTGAAAGGGCAACTCCGGTCTGAGTGATCAAACCTTCTGAATTCATTTTCTCTTTGGTCTAACCGTCATGTATTCAGGAAGGCATGTTTTTTGCAAGAGAGACGGTTTCTCCTGACTTTACTCAAACATTTATTACCATTACAATTTGACAAAATCGCTCCAATGTGCTTTTTTGTGAAGAACATATTGTAAAGATTCACTGTTATCCTGTCCACATACTCTGTACTGATGCACATCGATTCCAACAGTCTAAAGTGCTATATTGCCATTGTTTACATTAGCGGTAGGCGCGCTCACGCTAAAAGCCCTTTAATAAAATTGCTACAAGGAAGTAATTCAGAATAATTATATCGATAACGGATGTCAAGAGATACAGTTACGATACCAAGACCAGTAATGTCCTTTAAGTTCCCAATAAAAGAAGAGCCACGGTTATATCAGCAATGACTAGATCAGCGTGTTACTTAACTGCTTAAGAATCAACAACAGTAAAAGCTTTTTGATAAGCTACAATGTGTTTTGTTTTGTGCTTGGGTTCTCTTACAGGTGAGCGTTCCGGTGACCAGGCCAGTAATATCCATTCATAGCCCTGGTTGTTTGAGGAGTCCAACCGGTACAGAATGTAGCAGGGCATGCCTTCTTCTAGGAGTGGCAGGACTAGGGAATCGTACTCCTGGTCCCATTGCTTTGAGGCTTGCCTGGTGCAGCCAAGAGCCAACTGCTCTGGAGAGGAGACAGGTGAGGGGGAAAGCATTACAGATGCCCATGTTGTCCACAATGTTGGTCATGAAATGTTTAACTAAACAAAAAGCAGTGGAAGAATGAATGAAGACTTTCCAGCATATTCATATAGAACTGAAATTTAGTATGTATATTAAGATTATAATCAGTCTTTAAAAAGTTGAAAGCAAACGTACTATTCAAGCAAAATATATCATACAAAACCAAAAATGCAACCTTTGATCGTGTATTTCTCACCATATCAAACAACACGGTCGAGAGGCATGCATTGTCTCCCCAACACTACTATGATAAACAACCCACAGTACTGATGCATCACAACACTGTCTGATACAGCACTCCTCTGAGGAGCCAGTTGCAGCACCTCAAGGGCCCTTCTGCTTACCATCGTCAATGACAACCTTCAAGACTCTGAACTGGTCTCCGTTCCTGGCATCGGCAAAGGCGTTTTTTAAGTCGTTACCCGCTGTGGATGACATGGAGATTAAACATGACTTTACTCTTGTTTGGATTCAATCAAATTGGAGAAGATATGATCTTGGATGTGTTTACCAATTGATTTGATGAAGATATCCATGATCTATCTTAAAGCACAATAGAGTAGATCATGTCATAGAACATGTGTTTATGAATCAACATATGTGAAATCCATGATAATGGTCCTTATTCTTAGGATAAGCATGTTTAACAAGCCCTTCATGTACACTGAGTTTCACAAGTACACAGAATAAGTAGCAATGCACCATTACAGACACACATTCTAACACCTTAGCAAGTCTATATAAATATACGTCTGCTCATTGGTGTGAGACATCCATTCACACTCAACCACAATCTGTCTGATTGACTTATACAGTCTTGTGATATACATGTCATAAATACCATGGGAAGGGCCAGCATATTGAGTCTGCTCATCTTACGTTTGTAAAGAATAATCAACGACATACCGATACTGGGTCGACCTTTTATCTACAGGATATAACCTGGGGTTAAACGTGTGAGTTTTTTTTAGATGAATCGTTTGAAGGCGTTGTCCGATTGTTCGAAGTTGAGAACGATACAAAGAGTCGACTTGTTTGGAAAGGAGCAGACACAAGGACACGACTACATTTGATACTAAACGTGAAGAGCAATGGATGGTCGTGACATACACCTGTTGCAGTTCTGCACACACAGTCATACTCAATTACGTTCTGAATCAAAACGGTGGACAGACACACACACATCTCAGGTTAGCTGGAGCTAGCTCGTCTGAGCGCTAGCTTTCCTAGATTTGCTCCACGTCTCTGGAAGTTCAGCAGAAACCACAAACACACACACACTGAGCTCAGAGTGTCTTCACGGTCCGCACATAGTAATATAAACGCTGTTACCTTGAATTCCCGTTTGGTGTGACATTTTGCTTTAAATCTTATGACTGAGACGAATAAAAGCAGAGCAGGCAAACCCCGAAGGAACAGCAGACCAGGAAGCGGACTACACTAAAACCGGAAGCGGACTACAGCGGAAGGATCCTCCCACCGGTACGCGTCGTCATCAGCCCCACGATCACGTGATCAAACATGTGCGTAGCAGCTCCTTCGGCGTGTACGGGGTTATTGCGCGCGCACACACACGCGCACGCACCAACATCAGCACCACTCTGAGATTATG
>NC_082390.1:5577947-5592947 GCF_031168955.1 Gadus macrocephalus | reverse complement strand
GTGTGTGTTTGTCTGTGTGCGTGTGCATGTACCTGCGTGCGTGCGTGCATGCGTGCGTGCATGCTTGCGTGCATGCGTGTGTTTGCGTGCGTGCGTGTGTGTCTGGGCACTTGCGAGCATGACAGGATAAACATCCATGAACCACAGCAATACAATAATAACAACAGCACAATGAACATTTGGAGATAGAGTATCACCCACCTCTCTTTCCAATAGATTTTTTAAAAATAGCTATAGTGGAGAGAACTAGAGAGAACAGGAGCCCACGTAAGAACTACCATTCATTATAGACGCCTCACATGCAGCTCAACTCAACGTGGCCTACTTCAGTAACAACATCTACTTAATTTAACAGTATTTGTTTTGTAGATGGGTGTAAACGTATTGTCAACATTTCAGTTCTTATAGCTTTTTATTTGTATTCAAGTCGTATCTTGTCTTGCGTGATTTGCACAGTTTTTGTTGTGGCTGTAGCCCCTGCAGTTACCTTCTAGAATAGACGTTTTATATCTTATCTTATCTTTCCCTATCCTCACCGTCTTCGATGTGGATGGTGAGTGAGAGCTCTTTGCTATATAGTGTCAGCCCGATAGAGCACTTCAGGTAAATGATTGCATCAGGGCAGACATCTGTGCCCTGCTGCTCTTTGATAATGGCCCCAGTGCCTAAAGAATGCTGGCACTACATCCAAACACTGATCAATGAAAAGTGCTTAGGGTGATGGCTGGGGAAACATTGGCTATATATATTTGCTGTTCTTTCTTTTGCTGTGCTCTGAGACTGCTCTTCATTCATGGTGCTCTTCGGGATTCATTTTCTATTTGGTATATTTTCCAGCATGTGCCTTCAGATTTTGAACATGCTATGTTTCATAACATATAAATACCATACATTTGTGAGAATCTAATGAGAACAAAACAATTAGGGCTTTATGAGCTTATGAAAATCCAGAAATAAACATGCAATGTTCGTTGATCAACGTTGCAAGCGTCTTACAAGGAAAGCATGTGTTCCCGCCTCCACTTCCACCCACTCAAACACGACCCATTTCTTATATTGTCACACAATGCAACTCCTTCTCGTGCTAATCTGTAACATTACACAACCGTATTGGCCCTGTGGGGAGTGTGAGCCGATCTCTGAGTGGGAACCCTTCATGTCTCTGCCTTTGTGATGACAACAAACCAGATTGGACCGGAAAGACAAGTTCTCTTGGGACGGTACCTCAACAACTCTGAAAGGGACCTGTTAATATTCTGTCAGGCCATACTTTAGGCCAAATTATACTTTGTCAAATAGCCCCAATGGGTACACTACCTTGTGAGGGCAACATGATTCAAAATAATTTGATTAATTGGAGAGATTCCATCGCGCCGGGTTTCAAGATATGATGAACGATAGGGGTTTGGACCAACCGGTCTCCTACGATGAAGGACGTGAGCTATAGACGTCGATATACATATGGTTCTTCCAATCCCCTGCCAGGCGCCTGCCCTTTTCAAAAGGACACTTTCCAAGGACGACTTCCCAGATGGCTGTGTGTAACCAAATGTGGCATCAGGTTAACACCGAGGTGCATCCCTCCAAAAACAGGGTGCAACTGAAGGACATTTGCATCCCTCGTGAGAAGATTTTACGTTCATGTGTTTGGCACGTCCTCTTCTCACTGTAGAGATAAGACCAGATGTCACTGCATGCCTGACATTTGGGGGATTTGCAGGACTACACTCTGCTGAACTGTTAATTCAAGCACCAGTGTAGAGACCCACAAGTGTACCTCAGGCGGCTATTGAACGCAGAAGTCGAATTTGGCCTTTAAGGCTAGAGGGTGTGTCTGGCATCTCGGTTCCAGTGGGCGGTATGGGCCAATGACTTCTGGTCCTTCAGTGGCTGTCGTTACCAATTTGTGTTAAACTTAGAGGTCACGCCATGGTTCCTCGCTTCTATTTTAGTGTCCTTTTATTTTAACGGCAGTGTTGGTGGTGTGTACAACGGGCTGGAATAAAGCATTGTCTCAGTTCAACTGCAACCTTTTAGGAAAGGGGACATGCCGCCAATTTGAGGGCATTCACCAACAGATGTGTTCAGATATTAATAAGTTAAACAACTGTAAATGGGTTTCATTCGGCTTTTTAGGGTTCTATTCCATGGTGAACCGTGTCAAAGCCCTCTCTGCAGTTTGAATCCAGCCCCATGTTAAAGCGTTGTTAAACCCCTCAATTATTCATGAATGAAGCTAATCGAAACGAATGACACATCAATTTGTAGCAGGCGAAGGGGTAAGTATACGTCTTAGGTCGGACGGATAACCATAATGCAACTCGGCTCTTTAGAAAACTGCCACCTTTTCAGTTAATCACATAACGGCCATGCTAATGACCCTCTCCGCTACAATGCTAAAGACCCTCGCCCCTAAACTGACAAATTGAATGTCTGGTTTCAACAAAAGCCGAAATGATGAAGCCCCCTCAACCTGTCAACTTGGCTCTCTGTTGCCGGTAATTCAAACATAGCCTCCTTTTTGTGGTCTTATATTAAACAAGCGTATATCACGACTGACCTCACTCAAGTGACAATTTGAACCAACCGCCACGGCTTCTAGCTGGCCTTTATGAGGCACTGGGCCGATTAACAAAATGTTACAAATGTTATTTAGATCAAAACCAAACCTGCTCGTAAAAAGGGGGGGGGGGGAAACTAATAATATGATTACAGAAAAAATAATTTCCAAAAAGAAATTGTGAAAACTGTTCTTTTCTTTTTTAACTAACTTTTATTAGATTTTGTTATTTTTATAAGAATCGTTAGAAAACTTAAACAAAAAAAAGCATACCATCTGGTCGAGCAGTCATCAGAACACCCACAATAAACTGCAAATGAAAGGAACACATCCAAGAGATGACTTTTCCTTTTCTTTTTTTTTCAATGTGTACAAAGTGTAAAAATCTTGAGAAATATCACTTTCATCTATAACTAAGGTCTTACACACAATTGTTTCCCCAAACAAAGCTTATCCTTAGTCTTGCTCATTTTGTCCCCCAGCTACTTTCTAAATGCCATTTTAGAAATGCATCCAGCATATTTTCATGGTAGATGCCTTTATGGAACCTCAGTCTTAGAATAAACAATATTGAAGTGTTTAAGGATAGCAGTTTGGTGTCATGATGTGCATGAGCAATTCTAGACCTCCAGATCTACACTCATGAATGGTGACAATACCGATCTGACTGGATCAGTTTGTCATTTTAATTAAGACAAACGTTGTGATGTTGGGATCCAAATGAGCTTACAATTGTCCCACAACAGGAAAAATCGATATTTTTAGACTAGTGTGTGTATGTGTGAGCCTGTGTGTGGGTGTATTCATGTGTGTGTATGTGTGTGTGTGGATATGTGAGTGTGTGTCTGTGTGTGTGTGTGTGTGTGTGTGTGTGTGTGTGTGTGTGTGTGTGTGTGTGTGTGTGTGTGTGTGTGTGTGTGTGTGTGTGTGTGTGTGTGTGTGCGTGTGTCTGTCCCCGTGCATGTGTGTGAGAGAGAAAGCGAGATTTCATTCTGGTTACTTAGCTTCTCTGCCTGGTTCTGCAGGGCCACTCTAGCAGGCCCGCAGGCAGCCATCTGTCTCCTGTCCTACTGTGTTACAGTGACCTACCGGGCCTGTGACGGCCTATGAGTGGGGAGGAACGCGATCAGCTGTGTGTCCGAGTAGGATGCGTTTCATTTTTATCACATCACTTTGTGTTGCTTACATTTCGGCACATGTATTGATGTACGTGTGCGTGCGTTTGCACGCATGTGTGTCGATGAGCATCTGAACGTAAGCATGTATGTTTGTGCGTCCCCCACCACACAGTGTGTTTCAGGCGTGCACCAGCATGTGTGTGTGGCCATGGGTTTGCCTCAGGGTGACCCGTCCTCTTGTACATAATAGATAAGTAGAGTAAGGGCCAACTCAGCCTCTGCAGTGCTCAATGTTCATACTTTGCGGTTATCTCTTAATGCCTCAAATGTCTGTACCAGCAGTTATGTTGCCTCGTTTGGTGTAGACTTATGACTGCATCATGGTGGCCAATCCCCTGCCAATGCCCTCTTTAAGGCATGTTTAAGGGTCTGTTTTATTTTCACATAATGAAGGGACAACAAACATAAGGAAGTGTGGAATTATTTGTAGGATGGTATCATTTATATTTTTAGGAGCTTGTATTTGTCCATTTGACGGTCTAGCCAAGGAACTGTCTAACATTTACAGCTTAGGCTTTTGAGGAAGCGGACCCTCCCTGCTCTGAATGTTTCTTGAATCAGCGACACCAACAACCACAGCACTTTGTTTGCAACGGGGTGATAAGCGAGCAGGTCCAAATAACCAGTGCAGAGTTGTCAGACACAGTGCAAACACTCAAGGGGAAAGGGTTTATTTACATATAACGTATGACTCCTTTTGTCCCATGGACATCCTGTAAATAACACAAAAGGGGGAAACGGGAGGGAGGGGGGGCGGGGTTATGACAGAGTGCCTTTCTGTGAAACCTCTCGTTCTCTCTCTTTCTCTCTCTCTCTCGCCATTGTAATGGCTTCCCAGCGGAGGGAGAGCGACCCTTGCTTTACACCTGTGATTTATCACCTGGACATCAAGTTATGCTGGGAGGAGAGGAGGGAGGGGGCGGGTCCCTGGTGACAGTTGCCATGGTTATTCCTGTGGCTGCAGGTGATGCCCATAGCTCTGCAACACAGCTGGCTGTGGTTGTGTGTGTGTGTGTGTGTGTGTGTGTGTGTGTGTGTGTGTGTGTGTGTGTGTGTGTGTGTGTGTGTGTGTGTGTGTGTGTGTGTGTGTGTGTGTGTGTGTGTGTGTGTGTGTGTGTGTGTGTGTGTGATTGATTGGGGAGGCGGGGGGATTTGGGATATAGGTCACCATGTTTGTGGAATCCTTTTGAGAAAATCACGTGAGATTTTCTTCCTGAAGGAGTGTGAATATGAAACCGGCAGATTAAAGACTAAGATTGGATTGCCTTTAAATAGGCATGTGTGTATCATAGTACACTGGCTGAAAATAACACCAGTGCATGGGAAGTGATGTTATTTTTGTACATCTGTATTCAATTGCACTCAGGAAAAGCATGGAAGGCCAGATCGATGTACACATTAATACATGCTGATACATCCTTCTGCTCAGTTTCATGGTATCCATCGTCATTGTCGTCAAATCAACAAAGACTTGCGGAGGAGTGGCAGGTGACCACCACAGTGCTTCGCTCCCAGTTACCCTTCACCTTGAACGTAGTCGCAGTTGCAAGACTGAAACACAGGGGGGCGCTATTGGACTGAAATAGAGTATGCACCGCATTTTGGTTGATGGATTAGTAGCTGTAAGGACAACCGTGGTCCTATTAATCAACAAATATAGAGGAAATGTTTTGCCCTCCAAAAGCAAGTATTTACTTATTTCTCTGCGGCTGGTTTTGTTTCGCTCTCATTTTCCGTATCAGTTTCCACTTTCCAGACCAGTACTCAGCCAACATATTATTTGATCGGGTTTTTTTTTTTGGCGTTGTGGTTTTGGCGATAACAGATATTAATTAAATAGCCGATATTAAATAAAACACCAAATAATTTCATTGCCCTGTCAAAGTCAGTTTCAACATTGATTAAAGATATGTCTT
Organism: Gadus macrocephalus; assembly: GCF_031168955.1. Taxonomy (NCBI): domain Eukaryota; kingdom Metazoa; phylum Chordata; class Actinopteri; order Gadiformes; family Gadidae; genus Gadus; species Gadus macrocephalus. Next base: position 5,587,293 of record NC_082390.1, on the reverse strand, counting down.
AAATTAATAATGAAATGTTAGTTGACTTCAAAGGTTTTAGGATTTAATTGCAGATAGCAGTCAAACATTGTGGTCTTTGGAATCCTAAAAAGATTTCTCCACTACTTTTTTGTGGAAGACTGTTTTGATTGTGATTTTGCTAGGGCTGTTTATTTTTATTTTGCCTTTAATTAGCCAATAATCCCTTTAATAATCATTTTTTTCTTTTAAAAAGCCAATAATGCCTCGACAAAAATCTAAAATAAAGTGTACAAAATGCTGATACTAAAGATGAAGAAACTAGCAAACTATTGAACAACCCTAACCCTAACAAACAAAAAGAAAAAAAGCATCACCCCTCCTCCGAAACAATGGGGCTGGATTCAATCAACTGACGACCCCCACCCGGCGGTCGCCGCGGCGACACAGCCTCCCGTAGCGGCCGCGCCTCAGCGCCCGCAGCCTCCTCTGCACGCGCTCGCTGTCCAGGATGTACAGCAGGGGGTCCAGGCAGCAGCTCACGCTGCACATGGCCTCGAAGAACTCGAAGGCGGCGTAGAGCAGGTCGGCGTTGGCCGCCGTCACCTCGCCGCGGAGCCTCATGAACACCAGCGTGATGACCATGGCGTGGTAGGGCGTGAAGGACACCACAAACACCAGCAGCGCCACCGCGATCAGCCGCATGGGCTTCCGCTTCCCCCCGCCGCCAATCCCGCCCTTGCCGCCGCCGCCGCCACCCCCCCGCCCGCTGCCCAGCCTCCGCAGCACGCGCAGCGTCATGCCGTAGAGGGCCAGCATGACGGCCAATGGCAGCAAGAAGCCCACCAGCGTGCGCACCACCGCGATGCAGCGCACGTAGGCGAAGGGCCCCTGGATGTGGTCCATGCACGCCGTGGCGTTGCCAGGCCGCCGCACGCCGAAGGTCACGAACAGGTCCGGGATGGAGCCCAGGGCCAGCAGCACCCAGGCCAGGGCGGAGCACAGCTTGGCCTTGCCCACGTCCCACCACTGGAGGGAGCTGATGGGGTGCACCGTGCCGGCGTAGCGGTCGAAGCTGATGAGCGTGAGGAAGAGGATGCTGCCGTAGATGTTGACGGTGAAGAAGACCTTCTTGAACTGGCAGAAGATCTGGATGTACCTGAGGTAGGGCCGCCGCACGCTGAAGTAGATGGTGAAGGGAAGGGTGAGGATCCAGGCGGAGTCGCACAGTGCCAGGTGCAGCAGGAACACGTGGCTGGTGCTGGAGCTCTTGCGGAAGAAGGTGTAGTTGACCAGGGCGGCCAGGTTGCCCACGATGCCCACGGGCAGCGCCACGGAGAAGAGCGGCAGCAGAATGTAGCAGTACCAGTGGCCGCGCTTGTACTGGCTGCAGAAGGACGTGGACAGGGGCACGTACTCCACAAACACTCCTGGGGGTTAGGAAGAGAATCACGAGGGAAAGGGTTGAGGAGCTTGATGCGACAATCATTTCGTAAGAGCGTCATGGCCAAGATGGTTACGTGTTCCCGATGCTGACTTTTAGTTCTTCTTCTTTAATGTGTCCTCTTTTGTCTTCTGTCTGTAACTATATGTGCTTTGCATGCTGCTGCCTGTCTTGGCCAGGTCTCCTTTGAAAAAAATATTTTTAACCTCAACGGGACTTTCCTGGTTAAATAAAGGTTGAATCAAATGAAAAGATAGAGGCAGCAGCATTTCAGTTCCATCTGTTAGAGACTAAAAGAGCCTAAAGAGCGATACAACAAATTCGCCCGAAAACAAATTCAAACAAAAATCTCTTCTCACTCGTAGGACATACAGAGAGGAGATACTCTTCATTTATCACATGAGAAGACGCTCTCTGTAGTTTGGAAGGACTTCTTTGAGAAAGGGGGGATGAATTGTATCGCATGTTGGCATTGAATTAAGTCTAAGTGCAAAATCTTTTGCATTCTTTTTTCTGCAACTTTTTACAAGCCTTTTATTATACGATTTTATCCCATCCTATTTGTTGAGATTGCTTGTCACGTTTAATAACTTATAAAATGGGACTACACCACAGGGAAAGAAAAGCAATTTCACGTTTTTTATTCTGTGACAGCCACACCGTATTACAAATTCTATAAACTAGAGTTTCTAGTTTTATTAATCATATATATTACGCAAGAATGCCAGCACGAAAACGTCTGATGTTGAGTCCGATTTTTCTTTCGATCTTGATCTTATTTATGAGACACCATGGTCATTGTATTTTTTGACTTGATAGTAATTGATTTGTTCTGTTTTACTTCTTATCCAGAAGCCCGGGCTGTTACTCTATATTCACAATTGGGGCAATCTTCTTATAATAGAGCTGAAGCCAAGCTGTTTCTCCCCAGTCTCCAAGCGGCGGCTGTGTCTCCAGGAAGTGCATGCTTGTATGTCTCTTATGAAGACAGAATAGCTTTGATTGTTGATCTATCGCTTTCCACACAGCTCAATCTGTTTGCATTTAATCAGATAAAGTAAATCCCATTTTCTTTTAACGTTGGTCCCATTTCATTGCCGATTTCAAATATTTGAGAATCGAAAAAAAGCATTTGTTGTATTGTGTTTGCCTGATTCAATTACTTATCGGAAATGACTCCCCTACCACTGCTAGGAAAATGTGAATCCTATACTTTTACCGTACATTCATCCATACACAAACAAAATAATAATTTAAACTCAAACTCAAACACAGCGCGGGGGGTGCTCACCTTGCTGTCGAAGCTACACATCCTACCGGCGCACATTAAACAAGAACAAGTTGAGTGTTCAGCCCCAGATGCGTCCTCCCCGACACTTAAGTATACCGCAATTGATTCCCCCAGCTGTGGCGGTTCATCAGGTATATTCATTATGGGGAGATGTGCGTTGTCTCACCTGCTTCCATCATCTCAGACACGTTGTACAGCGGCAGGCTCATGACGGCTGGAGACAGCGGCTCTCTCACTCTCTCTCTCTCTCTCTCTCTCCCTCCCTACCGCCGTCTACTACCTCCAGCTGTCGTCCTCGCCTCCTTCTGCTGCTGTCCATACCTGTCAGGAGGCTGACGGATGAAAGTCCAGGCTGTGTGTGTGTGTGTGTGTGTGTGTGTGTGTGTGTGTGTGTGTGTGTGTGTGTGTGTGGATAGAGAATGTACTGGGAGTGTGTGTGTTTGGGAGGTAGACATATTAAGTGTGTGTGTGTGTGTGGATAGAGATTGTAATGAGAGTGTGTGTGTGTGTGTGTGTGTGTGTCTGTGGATAGAGATTGTACTTAGAGTGTGTGTGCCTGTTTTTGGTAGGTAGACATATTAAGTGTGTGTTTGTGTGTGAGAGATTGTACTGAGAGTGTGTGCGAGTGTGTATGTGTGTGGGTAGTTAGCCAGCCATATTGTGTGTTTGTGTGAGTGGGTAGTTAGCCATTTTGAGTGTGTGTGCGTGGGTGTGTGTGTGCGCGTGTAGGTAGACATATTGAGCGTGTTTGTGTGTGTTTGCACTTGTGCTTCTGTGTGTAGATAGATATAATACCGGGTGTTTGTTTGTCCATCTGTTTGTACTGAGTGTTTGTCTGCTTCTTAAACAGCGTCTATATTAATTCATTTGCTGTTGGTTGTTGGGTTTTTTGACCCCAGCGTGTTTGTATTTGGCTGGCGCTATAAATCAGCCAGACATCCGGCGTCCGCATTCTCGACTGGCCGTCCGCCAGTGGGGAGAAAAAAACTGACTTTTAACGAGAATGTCAACATTTCGCATCCACAGATCAATTGGTGAAATTGCTTTCACCCCTGGCTCGACAAGTACTTTGAAGTTTCCCGTAAGCAGGTACACATTACAACAGCCAATAGTCGACCGGAAATATCGTGACCAAAAAGCATATTAGCACTGACGACACTTGCCGATACTTTTCTTTAAAGGCACCCAGTGCAACTTTATGTAAACATTCAATGAAAAATAAACATTCAATTTCTAGTCTTTTTTACACGTAGTAAGTTTCAATAACTCCATACCATTACATATCGACATTCAAGGAGCAAAGATGAGACGTCGTTGTGTGGTGAGAACTGATAGAAAATCGTAAACAACAACAATCGCCGGTGGGGAGAAGCCATTTTTCCATTGACTGGAAGCCTGCTTTATTTATTGTAGGTTACAAAAAATAAAGAAAATGGCGGCATTGTTGTTGTTATCGATTTTGTATCAGTTCTCACCACACAACGACGTCTCATCTTTGCTGCTTAAAAGTCGGTATGTAATGGTATGGAGTTATTGAAACTTACTACGTGTAAAAAAGACTAGAAATTTAATGTTTATTTTTAAGCCTCGAAAGTTGCACTGGGTGCCTTTAACCGATGACTTTTTGTCTTTCCCTTTCTGGATTAATTAAGTGCTAAGAAGGAACAATAGCAATCGATTCCATCAAACACGGCAGACTAAACTGCTGTAGAAGACAATAAGTACCTGAGGCGTTTAATAAGTCAGAATCTCCCTTTGAAGAATTTCGTTAACGGCTGTTCTCTCCTCAATTGTATGCACTTGGTAGAGGCCATTGACCAACGGGTCAGTTAAATGTCCAACCACTAGATGGCACTAATACTACACGTCTAATGCAAAATGTAAATATGTCTTAAAGAATACAGTGTGGCAGTTACAATACATCCCCTGGCCATCGGTGTGTGTTTGTGTGTCAAAGGGAGAGAGACAGAGAGAAAGGGTGTGCATGTTTTATGTGCGTGTGCGCGTGCGTTCGTTTGTACGTGCCTGTGCTTGGCTTGCCTACTCATACTTCATACTTCCAACCCATCTTACGACCACTGTCTTGAGCATGACTCATCCAGTGGATGAATACATAGGTCCTCTTGAATCACGTGCGAGGGCCTCAGTCGTGCCCCCCCCCCCCCCCCCCCCCCGTCTTCTTCTCCTCCTTAAGGCCTCTGTTCCGACCGGTGAGCGCTGCACATCAGCGCTCCCGTATCGCTACCTTTGAACAGTGTGTGATCTGCTGATGCACGCACACACCCGTCCCGGGCCCCCCTACAGCACGGTACAGCCCTAGTCCGTGTGTTTGTGTGTGTGTGTGTGTGTGTGTGTGTGTGTGTGTGTGTGTGTGTGTGTGTGTGTGTGTGTGTGTGTGTGTGTGTGTGTGTGTGTGTGTGTGTGTGTGTGTGACGTGTGTGTGTTGCTGATTTGCGGCTCGTTGGCAATGGATGCAATTAAGTTCAACCATGCAAGCCATTTCAATTATGCAACCCTGCGATGAGCGCTAAAATGGCAAGGGGCGAGACGGGTTTTACGGTGCGGTGGGGCTGCAAAACACCAGGAGCCAGGCATCAAACGTACGGAGGTTTCAGTCAGAGTTACTTAACTTGAGGGTGGGTTTGTTGTTCAGATGTCTTCCCCTGTACAGCAGCTCCTGCATATAGACAGGCACATCATGTCCACAGAGGGCTGAGCACCTCTTGTTTGTATGTACTGTATATGCACACAGCAGATTCTGCAGCCTGCAGACTGCAGTGCAAAATAGGTCTTCGCTACAGCAATGTGCGACCAGAACCTCATGTTAGGCTTTGGGAGAGGCCGTAATAGGGACATAAAAGAGGAATGTGTGTGTGTGTGTGTGTGTGTGTGTGTGTGTGTGTGTGTGTGTGTGTGTGTGTGTGTGTGTGTGTGTGTGTGTGTGTGTCTAAGTGAGTGTGTGTGTGTGTGTGTGTGTGTGTGCGTGTGTGTGTGTGCGTGTGCGTGTGTGTGTGTGCGCGTGTGTGTGTCTAAGTGAGTGTGTGTGTGTGTGTGTGTGTGTGTGTGCGCGCGTGTGTGTGTGTGTCTAAGTGAGTGTGTGTGTGTGTTTACGTGTGTGTGTTTGCGTGTGTGTGTGCGTGTTTGTGCGTGGGTGTGAGTGAATATGTGAGTGAGAGAGGGAGAGTGTGTGAGTGCATGTGTGTGTGTTTATGTGTGTTTGCAGACGTGTCTGTATGCCTGCATACCCTTTTTTGTGGACAATGAGCTCCCTCGGGTGCTGCAACTTAAAGAGAGGGTCTAGCTGCTTTGATGCACAGAACAACACTGATATCCCCAGAAAAATGGCTACCTTTGGCACGGCGCAGGCAGCAGTGAAATGTATGATAGGATGATTTAAACTTTAAAGTAGCTTGCGCCCTTTGTAATGTGCACCAGCTCTTCCAGACAGGCGAGGGTTACCACATAATTTGGCCAGTTTCTAAACCGTTTATCTATATATGATCATAATATTATTTTCACCATGTTTTTCGACCCTGTTTATGAAAACATTTCCCAAAACGTGTGTTGTGTCTTTATTTTTTATCTGCAACACCATATGTGCCAACTATTCAATATCCGCTTCTCCTCAGATTACGGACAACCTGGACAGAAGGGGAAAAAAACTAAAGTGTTGTTTGTGTTACTAGAGCCGTACGGGAGGTAGATGAAGGACTTCAAGGGCTGTGATTACAGCAATATAATTATGCAGGACTGGCCAGTTTCTCTAACTGCATTTATGCGATCCTACGCTTTGTCATCTTACTTTTCATCCAAAACGCCTCGCATTACAAACACAGCCTCATTCCTTTTCTACTCCTCCGAAAAGCGGCTGAAACTCAATTAAGAGACAACAAACGTTTTGGTATCGTAGCAGCAGAGGGCTGGCTGCTGGTGCGGCATTATGTATTCCGCACAAAGTTGGGTATCTGAATCAATCTCACGCTCAGCCAGGGAGATATTTCCCCTTGATTTGATTTCGAGGCCAGGAGAAAGAGACGTTGAAAAAAGAAAAAAATACTCCACGGGTCATAAATGTCTGAATAATCACACTGATCACATCGAGTCCTCCCAAACCGAGCCAACGACCGCTCCCTGGGATAACTGGTCCATTAGGGGACCGGCGGCGAGGAGAGTGTGTTGTTCAGCGTAATATATATACATCAGTCGGTCTCTGCATGGCCGAAGGTAAAAAAATAATAATTTCTTGACTGCCGCTATTGTCCTACCGCGACGCAACACAACACGACAGAATGGGGTGGAAAAAATAAAAACGCTCATGGGCTTCAGAGCCGAACAGAAAGCGAATATTCCCCCGTGGGGCGGGCTAGCAGAGCAGCCCGGTGGAGCTCTTTAATCTTCATGTGGATGCCCAAAGGGCACATGTGTGACAGGGTAGGGCGTTATCGACGCACACAATTACTTGATCATTCCTCATCTTCGTCCTCTGACACAAAATTGCCAAGGGAATCTGATTTGGTGGGAAGTGGCGCTACGACCGGTCGGCCATGTCTGTTGACCAAATTGTCGGTGTGTGTGTGTGTGTGTGTGTGTGTGTGTGTGTGTGTGTGTGTGTGTGTGTGTGTGTGTGTGTGTGTGTGCGCGTGCGCGTGTCCTCGTAACAGGTGGTTATCTACGGCTGAAAATGTTCCGAGAGGACCACGGCTCCTGGATGACAATGTTCTTCAGCACCATCCTCTTCCTCTTCATCTTCTCCAACATCTACAACCTGTTCCTGCTGATGGCCGGGGACATGGGGTAAGACGGCCACGCCCCATCACCTTCCATTACTCCTCCTCCTCCTCCTTCTCCTCCTCTTCCTCCTTCTCCTCCTCCCCCACCTTCTCCACCTCCCCCGCATCATTGTCTGGAGGGCCAATGTGTTAGAGTACCTCATTTGCTCGAGCCCTTTCGCTAATGTCACTGATCTAAACGTCTTAGATGGAAGAGACTCGATACACTTCCAATTATTCAAACCCTACATCCATCACGGCTAAAAGGGTACCAGATCGCCCTGACGGATCCCAGCACATGATGATCCGTGGAACCGGAACAAAGCAGACCATCCAAATTAAACATGATCACAAATTCAGAGATGAGGTTATCATGAAGAAGGTTAAGAGAAGGTTATTTTGTGTGGGACAAAAACGAATAAACTTGGTTGAATACCGCCCCAACGCGGCTAATTAGGCACATCCGAGCTCTCTCTCAGGACTGACCTGGCACGGCCGTAACGTTGTAATTAGTAATCTGATGACGGGTCATCAGAAAAAAGAAGTGAGGGGTCAGCTGTTTCTTTCATTAGCGAGCGAGGCCAGGTCGTACTGAGGTCAACCCGTCCAATATACATCCAGATTCAGCCAGGGAATATGTATAAATTCATATCATACGTCATACAAACACGCACGCACGCACACGCACTCTAAACCCACTTTGCTAGAGCAGCTCCAGACGCATACATTAAACCCAACTAGAGATGTAAATGCAGCATTCCAGTGAATCCTGCTGATAGAGGTCAGTGTGTAGTTTATGCCCCTGAAGGCCATTGGCCAGACAGCCATTATACTATATCACTTCAGGGTGGCGGGATTACCGCGCGGTGTGTTTGTTGAAAAATATATTAACAGGAACACGTCTATGCAAGACAAATCTATTGTTATTCAATATGACATCACTTCTCATCAGTCATTACCGGACAAGCATCCATAATTGTCTACGCCAGGGGCAGTGGCGTTCTTGCTCCCACCAGAGCCGAAAGGATGAGTTTGTGTGATAAGCTCATCCGTCAGCGACGACCAGTGTTCTGACACGGGCATCCATCTCCGCGGTCTACTCCGAGTGGTCGGCCCAGCGAAGAAGACACGCGCGGCTGGCTGTGTGTGCAGCTAGCTGGTGAGGCTAGCGTCGTCCGTCCGCCAACACGGCATCAGCCCAGCACTCAGGGGGAGGAAGGGGAAACAAAACGTCTGCAGACGCACGCAGTGCTTCTGTCTGGCTGGCCCGTCCCTCTCTGTTTTCTCAGCCACTGCTATTTATCCTAGCCCAGACCTCGACGTACCGGCACAAAGAAGGTGTTTTTTTGTGTGGCGGGAGAAGCTCTTTCAAGCCCTTTTAAGTGTGTTTGATGATTGGCTGGTTTGTTCCCCTAATGCCCAGGGGGACCGGTGACTGGGGATGTCTCAACGACAGGAAAGAAGTGATTGCTCCTATGAATTAGAGGACATGCACCCCATAATTTACAGGCTTTTGCCATTTCAAAGAGGACTCTCTTCTTCCAATGATCGCTTTCTGAGGTCAATGCATACTGAGTTATATATATATGTAAATATATACATAAAAATAGAAATAATCTATTGTGTGATCAAATAGTTAGCAATAAATAAACCAAAACAAACCACTAAGGACCCCAACCCTGTCAACGGTTGACAGGTGCGACGACGGCCCCGTTGTGCAGGGTTTTAGCCGTGTTTTGCTATCCTTCTCTCTGTTGTCCTCACTGCGAAGCCCTCCTCACAGAGGCAGATGGTGCTGTTGTAAAACCTGGCTCTCCCACAAACTGCAAAGTTAGGGAAGCTGCTATGTGTCTTCCACCTGGCCTTCTCTCCTCTCCTCTCCTC
>NC_082390.1:5562218-5577847 GCF_031168955.1 Gadus macrocephalus | reverse complement strand
CCTCAACCCTCCCTATTGCCTCTGAGCAAGGCATGGCTCACTATGACCAGCAGGGGGTAAGGATATTGTAATGTGTATGGATGTAAATTGTCACTTGACACAAACACAAAGGTATGACCATGTCCATACTTAGTTAAAGAACGTTTCACTTGCAACTCTAACAAAAGGGATTTACAGTGAATCTTCCCCTATACAAATCTCCCCTTATATTCTGATATTCTGCTGCTAGCTCTAATTTCTTGCCCGTAAGCTGCGTTTCACTTTATTGCTGACAATAAGCCGGACACTGGGAAATATAATGAGCTATTTCAACTTATTTTCACGATTTCTTTTGTCCACACAGCCGGAAAGTTAAGTTATGTAAACTCGTTAGGAGAATTTTTTAAAAAAAATTGTCAACGTTTCTTAAACTCACTTTAAGAGGTTGAAACTCTTAAGCCTGGCAGACACAAACTTGTTCTTTGTTCCCACAACTTGATCTTACTTTATGGTGATAACTGCTCGTGAGTTCAAGAAGGATGAAACAGATGCAAATGCTTTTCCCGCCCCCATCTACCCATCCCACTCCTCAATTTGGAATGACGCTAATTCGTAGGTTGCAGCGCTAGGCTGCCATTTTGGGAGGGGAAGGGAAATAGAAATGTATTATTTTATCACCCTAACACCCTCGCAAATAACGAGACCTATACGCAGGCTATTTGGCAATCCATCTAGCTTATGGTCACAAAGACATTTGGGTCGGTGCGAGAATCTAGCTCAATGCGCTCTTATATGTAGCTCCTGTGGCAGCCAATGAGGTCGCAGTACGCAATGTACCGCCTCAACCCACATCACGCTGCCGCCGCAAAAGCCACGAGCGGCGAACACCAGCCTGCTAGACTGACGAATCAACAGAACGATATTAATATACACGCCTAGCTCAGAACGTGTGGAAAAGGAGATGTTGGTTCTGAGATTACCGTAATTATATTGTAATAGTAATAATACTATGATATTTCTCCTGCTTCAGCCCACTCTCGAACACGATGACTGGGGTTAAACACACTGCGTTCTGTACTGATAGGTCTAGGAACGAGGGGAGCGTGTCATCCCCATGGTTACGACTCAAGGAAACTTTGCGAGACTTTTATTGCACCGCTGTTATGTACGAATGTCCTAATAAGCAATGTTGTAAATGAAATTTATAAAAAAAAAAAACATAGGATTTTACTCCTGCTTTCTGTTAATGTCGCATTACCGTAGCAGTGATAAAGTGGCATAGACGACTATTTTTAAGATCATATAAGAAATCGTACCAAAGTTTAAGTCAAGCACACAGTCCTACTGATCATTCTAAAACCCTGTACATGAATGATGACATGAAGTATGACTTTCATGTACCTTTGGCAGGGAGGAGCAAGCTACCTACAGTCTGGGATAACGTATTCATTATTCCCCCCCTCCCACTCTCTGCTGGAAGACAAGGATGGGGAGTGATGGGGTGGTGTGTGTGTGTCGTGGGGGGGGGGGGAGATGGGGTTGAAGGTTCTTCGTCATAGGTCATCTTCATCTTCACTAGACGACATTGACACAGTGGCAGTTGTAAACACCAAACCGCATAACCTTGACCGACTGGCATAATCCCTCACTAGCCGGGAAGAGAAAATGGTTTCAGAAATGTGCGTGGGGAGGCTATGCTTGCGTGTGTGTGTGTGGGTGTGTGCGTTTGTGTGTGAGTATGAGTGTGAGTGTGTGTGTATGAGTGTGTGTGTCTGTGTTTCTTTCAGAGACCTAAATCCGACTTGTGGACGAGCACAGAAGAGATAAGATTGTTACTCTCTGTGTCTGTGTGCGTACGTATTTATCTGTTTGTGTGGCTGCTTGCGTGTGTGTGTGTGTGTGTGTGTGCATGCTTGCCTGTGCAATCTTCTTGCCACTTTGTCATTATGTGGCACATCGGGTGCTAATGTTTTTGACAGCATTTGAATATCTTCCTGGGTCCGGGCGTGCGCCGCGAGCATCTGATTACTGTCCTGCAGTCATTAATGCGTAGCCTTCGACTCCTTCCGACGTCTCTCTGGATACCGCATGCGGCGCACAGCAAATCTTGCAATTTGGGCAGAAAAACAAACAAGGAACCTCGATTAATCTGCATTCAGTACAGTTTAACGGCTCGGCGCTGTTCATTCGATCGCTGCCAGGCCCAGCGGCTTGTCACTGCTGCTTGAAAACGGCAGGTTAACATATGTTTATGTATATTCATGGGTTATATATATTTGTATGCATACACTCTATTCCCTATTTGTGTTTCTGCAAGCGAGGTGGGCGTGTGCGTTTCTTTCTGTAGGTAGGATTCTTCTCCTGCGCGTGTGACAGTGACATTGGGGAACAAAGAAAGGCCTGAGTAAGATTTATCTGCCACAGACGTGTGGGGACGTCTCCCTCCTCTGGCCACTGTAATGGAAAAACCCAAGACAAAAGGCACAAGAGAGGGCACAACAAACGTCCAATGAACCTCACCAATGGTTCTTCACCTCTAGGATTATCCTGACCAATGGTTCTTCACCTCGAGGTTTACCCTGACCAATGGTTGTTCACCTTGAGGTTTATCCTGACCACTAGTTATTCACCTCTAGGATTATCCTGACCAATGATTGTTCAACGCCGTCCTTGTGCCCCCGGGTTGATGATGAGGGGACACCGAGCCCTGAGTCTTTGGCACGTGTAAGGGCGCTCACGTTGAGTGGACCGCATGTGGAAAAGTGCACACGTGTAAGAGCAAGAGCATGCATGTGTAAGAGCATGCACGTGTAAGAGCATGCACGTGTAAGGGCGTGCACATGCGCTTGTATCGGCGGGGGCGGGGGGAGGAATTGAAGGGGATGTTTGGGGCTACCTTGGGAGCCGTAGTAGGGATCGAGCAGAGGGGCCACAGAGACAGATTTATGCTCTCAGGTAACGATGGCAGCTCAGGACTGTGAATAGGCTGTAAATAGGTCCTGCAGACGGACTGCGCTTCTAGACATTGGAGGTAGGGGGAGGGGGGGGGGGGGGGGCATTTATGCTTTACATGTAGGTCTGCTGGTTTAGTTAAGTTAACAGTCAATAAAGCTATTCGTCTTGATAGGGAAATTGCTGGTCTTAGGTTTTAAAAATTATTTCTAGTTATCTTGGATTCTTGTAGGTCTGCCTAAAATTCTTGAAAGTTGACACAAATGAAAATGCATTGGAGCTCGTGACCATTTTAAAACTTGATTTGACTATATAATGTCCAGAGAGGGATTTTGCTTTAAAGACTATCTTAATTGCCGCTTTCCCGCCATTTCCATTATGGATGAGTCGAGAGACTCGAATGGTCCTCTTCCCTGTTTCTAATGCATTTGAATTCCATTCAATATTCATCCTCAGAGCCGGTACCTATTATAGATTTATCACTTAATATAATGACACTGAAAACTGAGAAGTTATCGTGCATTTTAATGCATAAGGTCCAGGCTGTGACATGATTCAAGTGTCCTCTTCATTAGATCAAACGTTTCCACATGAATTATAGTTTATGACTTAATGTCATAATCCCCCCCCAAAAAAAGTACACTCTTTGGACATGGCAGAACATGGTCTTTTTGAAAGGCGAGTCTTTGACAAGTCCTTGAATTTCAACAACTGAAACAAGAGTGTTTGAACCCTGATAACATTCCACAGAGAGGTCCGTTGGGCCGGCCAGAGCCAGGGGCACCGTGGCATTCAGACTCGCTCGCTCTCTCTCTTTCGCCTCTATCTCCTCTGTGTCCTCTGTCTCTCTCTCTCTCTCTCTCTCTCTCTCTCTCTCTCTCTCTCTCTCACTCTCTCTCTCTCTCTCTCTCTATCACTCTATCACTCTCTCTCTCTATCACTCTATCACTCTCTGTCCTCTGTCTCTCTCTCTCTCTCTCTCTCTGTCCTCTGTCTCTCTCCCTCTCTCTCTTTCTCTCCCTCTCTCTCTCTCTCTCTCTCTCTCTCTCTCTCTCTCTCTCTCTCTCTCTCTCTCTCTCTATCACTCTCTGTCCTCTGTCTCTCTCCCTCTCTCTCTCCCTCTCTCTCTCTCTCTCTCTCTCTCTCTGTCTCTCTCTGTCTCTCTCTGTCTCCTTCTCTGTCTGTCTCTCTCTCTCTCCCGCAGCCTGCTGCAGCCATTTTGGAGCTGATTATTCATGGTGCTACCACACTGATGTTGCGCTGCGCCCCAATCCTCTCATTAGGTCATCCAGCTTGAAAGACCATTAAAATTTCATTCACCATGAATAAGTCAGAGAGTACCTAACTCTGATCACACAGTGCACAGAGGACAGAGAAAAAAAACATCATCACTGCCGTACGGGAGGGAAAGGAGAAGTTTGAACACCGCCATTTTAAAATAAATAACTTAATTGAAATATGATGATGTGGCTAGTGGAGTACGGCTTGTTTAGGAAGGTTTTTTTTCTCATTTCTTTCTATGCCTTTCTGATTTGGTAGTCAGTCACTCCTGGTGTCCCTGAGAATATCCATTTGATTTATTTTTTAATCTCACCGGGATCGCCATGGAAACAATGTCAAAGTGACTCGACGCAGGTTTAGATCAGGGCTGTTTTGTGTACATTTTATGAGCGGGCGTTTGGTTTTGCGATGCAGTGAGTCACCTGTGGTACGGCACGTCGCCACCTTATCGAAATCTCCTTTCATGCAACGATGACACACTGATTGATAATAACCTTACCCTGTTTCTCATCTCAACAAGCAGGCGCTGGGAGAAAAGGGATTATCTGCCCACTGGGTGCCTTCAACTCACCACAATAGTTCCAGATAGTCGTTTCATTTGGAAAGTCTATTGTGTTCGTCTACTCTCGACCAACACGAGCAGATAAGAGAGCTCGGGCGAGTGGGGTGTGCGCTCCAGAGAGAGCAGTAATTAGTAGTTATTGAAGATGAATAACAGCCAAAGCTGCGTAAAGTTAGCTAATAGGATGAAGGGATTATCTTCCAGTGCTAAGTGGGGGATTACTTAGTTCTGTCCGACACGGACGCGTGTACCAAAGTTAACAGAGCACCAGACCCTCATCTCGGCGGATAACCACGCCACAGTGAAAGCCCCCCGTAGAAAATCAGTTAAAGGTGATGTATAGACATACGTCTGTATATAATGGAAACTATAGAAAGGGGAGCGACTGTGACTCCCCCATCCTCCTTGCTGTGTGCTGACAACCGTTATCGGCCCGACGCTGGTAGCCAGGAAACCGCTTTAAGAACAGGACAAATGGAGCAATGACCCCTTTGGGCTCCGCAAAGCCCTGTCCAGAGCCCCTTGTACTTGGGCTGGCCATTCTCTCCGCACGCCCCCCTGTGGAGTCGGGGTTTGAGCTGGCGGTGGTGATGGGGATGGGTGTGTGTGTGTGTTGGATTGTACACCTGCTGCTAAGAGATAACCCCCCCCCACACACACACACACACACACACACACACACACACACACACACACACCCCGACACGCCTCTCCCAGGCTGGAAGGTCCCACATAGACTCCACCTGACCCACTTTCTACTCCCGTATCCTGGCTCCATGTTCCCCGCACCGCCCTTACCTGGTGGGAATGCTTGTGTGTACGTGCACAGCTGCGTGCGCGCAGCTTTTATCCACTGCCTCGCGGAGGGAGATTGCATCTCCCGCGCGCCGCCGTAGTGTTTTTCAGATCACTTTACTAAGACGCGCCGAAAGTTTTCATTAAAAAACCATGCCGGGGTTTCCTTTACTTCCTCCCCAGGAATGCGACAAATTTGCGAAAAAATAAATTGTTGATATGTCGAAACGCGTCCGAATGGGAGCGATGGCGCCGCGTTAGATCGGCGTAGTTCCGACGGCGGTGTTTGGGGGGGGGCAGTGTTGGGGGTGGCAGGGCTAGGGGTGGGTTCTCCTGGGCCCGTGGCAGGGAGCAGGAGACGCACAGTGTTTTCACAGCCGCTGATTGATATTGATTGGCTCTGACGGACTCATCATGAACCCTATTGGTCGCAGTGAGGAACTTTTTTCTCCTCCACGCTAACGCCCCCCCCCCCCCCCCCCCTCCCCTCGCATACTTTCATTGACCCGGTTCTGCTGCATTTTTATAATTCTTTCTCTCTCTCTCTCTCTCTCTCTCTCTCTCTCTCTCTCTCTCTCTCTCTCTCTCTCTCTCTCTCTCTCAGGCCTTACATGGTTACCGATCACATGGGCATCAGGAATGAGAGCTTCATGAAGATCGCGGCCGTGGGGACGTGGATGGGAGACTTTGTCACCGCCTGGATGGTGAGACGTTGACATTGCTGTTGCTGTTTTCGTTGTTGTTGCTGTTCAGTAATCCCGATTTAAATCCTGTTGTTTGGGACCCTGCTTTGACAAGGTATTGTGCTTTCACAGGAGCGGAAGCTCAGTGGTAAAACCTTGTAGCATATTGTCACCCAGCAGGTTGTAATATAACATTATCGTGCCCTTTCTCCTTATATCCTACATGTCGTTCCCTCTCTCCTTCTCTCCTCCATGTCGTTCCCTCTCTCCTTCTCTCCTCCATGTCGTTCCCTCTCTCCTTCTCTCCCCCATGTCGTTCCCTCTCTCCTTCTCTCCTCCATGTCGTTCCCTCTCTCCTTCTCTCCCCCATGTCGTTCCCTCTCTCCTTCTCTCCCCCATGTCGTTCCCTCTCTCCTTCTCTCCTCCATGTTGTTCCCTCTCTCCTTCTCTCCTCCATGTTGTTCCCTCTCTCCTTCTCTCCTCCATGTCGTTCCCTCTCTCCTTTTCTCCTCCATGTCGTTCCCTCCCTCCTTCTGTCCTAAATGTGGTTCGCTCTTTCCTTCTATCCTACATGTCGTTCCCTCTCTCCTTCTCTCCTACATGTCGTTCCCTCTCTCCTTCTCTCCTCCATGTCGTTTCCTCTCTCCTCATTCCCCCCCTAAAAATATATAACAGTGAACACATGAATTACATTCCATAGATGATAGATATTACAGCTGAGCATCAATATTCATGATTCATTCTCGTTAAATGACTACTTAACTCTGTCCGATCAACAGGATAGCTTGTGTGGAAGTGATGGGGATGATGGGTTCAGTGTGAAGGGAACACGATACACATGATGATACATGACGCATAGAGATAATGGAGGCCTGGTGTTAGTGTGTGAAGTCTAAATAGCGGGGGGAGGGGGTGATGAAGAGAATCCTCCCTCCGCCTCCTCCTATTTGTACTCCTCCTGCTCCTCCACCTCCTACATCTCCTCCTTCTCCTCCTCCTCCATGTCCTCCTCCATCTCCTCCTCCTCCTCCATCTCCTCCTCCTACTCCTCCTCCCCCTCCTCCTACTCGACCTACTCCTCAATCTCCTCCTCCTCCTCCTCCTCCTATTCGTACTCCTCCTCCTCCTCCTCCTCCTCCTCCTCCTACATCTCCTGCTCCTCCTACTCCTCAATCTCCTCCTCCTCCTCCTCTCTCTCTGTTCATTTGTCAGTGTACACGAGAGGAGCTCCAGGCCAGTAGCCCTGGAGAAGCATAATGGGAGGATTGTGGGGGGGGGGGGTGAATGTATTATAAGGGAAGAAACACCGAAACCGAGTGCCCCTCGCCCCCTCTCTAAGCACACTGCCTTCACCTGCACCGCCTCCCTCCCCTTCCCTCCCTCTGTCTCTTGCTCTTAATATCTCTCCTCCCCCATCCCTGCCCCCCCCCTCCCCCCTCTCAATAACCCTTGCTTCCCTCTTTATTTGCCCCTCCTACACATACACAGTACACACACTGTTGGGGGGGGGGGGGGGGGGGGTTCCTTACAGGTGTAGGACCAAAAAATTATAGACTTTGGGTGAGGACAGAGGGAGTGAGGGAGAGAAAGAGAGACAACCGGGCAAAACAGACCTGACAAGAGGTTTAGACAGCCGCGTCTCCTTTCCATGGTCGGTTTACATCGTCAAATGTAGACGTCTATGTCACCGGCACCCAAAAATAGTTCTACTCAGTCCCAGAACAGCAGTCCTTTCCCGACATAACAAAGGACGCTTGGTATCTTCTCGCTGCCTGTGCCCTCTCCTCTTTTCTCCCCCTCCCCCCCCCCCCCTCCCAGAGGCTTACACAAGACTTACACAAGGCTTACACACCTCCCAAATTGTCCTGACGGCCGTTTGGAAGTACGAGTTGCGTGACTTTCGAGGAAATTACACATTGGTAAACATTACAGAATGATTGAGCCATCAAATGGCTCCTTGCCACAGGGCGTAGACAGGGAACGTTCCCAGCATTAATAATGAATCCAGGTCAATATATTTGTAAGCTTGTCAAGACTGCAATTCAACCCTGAATAACATATTATGTGTACTCGGTCGTCAACCATTTGGACTGCTTATTCCCTGGGGTTTTGCAGTCGAATTGAGGCTTTAAGTAGGCGTATAATCCGGATAATAAGTATTATCATTGTACAAAAATATAGAAGGCTGTGAACATCGACGATTCTCGAAAGAATTGAAGTTTATCCCTCACCATGTTAATGTGCAGTCATTTACAAAGCTGAATTCCTTCGAACATCTAAACGCATTCCTAAAAATCGGATTTCATCGGATTAAATTAATAGCTGATCCACTTCTTCTAATGAGTGGAGTAAGGTCCGTAGAACGTGAGCGTGACCCCTTAATAATATATTTGTACCAGGGGGCGTAACTTTTCCCTCCGTCTAATGAAAATGATACTTTTCTTTTGAGTGTTATTCTGTTTTGATATGCTCTGTAAGGTGACCTTGGGTGTCTTGAAAGGCGCCTCTAAATAAAATGTATTATTATTATTATTATACTGGTACACATAGTTTGTGTCCTACTTATCGTACACCGTTCATCCTAGCCCTTGGTGTTCCTGCTGAGACAGATTTCGTGAGATAATTACCTGCACCTGTGTTTATGCTCCAACGCTGGAAATCTGATGGGTATTATTAAGTCATGTATGTATTCAGGTAGTTAGCAGAAATTAAGCTACATTTTAAATTCAGACTCAAAAACGTAAACGTTAAAGTGTTTCTCAGCACCTGTGAATTTGTTGCAGTGACACAGGTATTATGTTACACAAAAGTGGAAACACAAGATAGGGTTAGGACACAAGATATGTTGTTTAACCTTTTTGATTTAACGCAGGTTTAATTGTTGAGCCACGATAGTCTTGTCTTGGGATAGTGTTTGACTCCCAGCCCAAAGTTTCAGGACTTTAACCCCAATGTCTGCATTTTACCCATAGGCACCTCCCCAACCACCACTCACTACTTAACGACATGCACTGCTTAATGACATTCATAAAATAAAAACACTCAGTATCACTATATACTGCTGCTGGGTGGCAGTGTCCCATTCATCACAATGTGTGGATGAATGGGTGAATGTTCGGCAATAATTTTAAGGCGCTTTGAGTGGCCACTGGTTAGCAGAGCACCTTATAAATGCAATCCATTTACCAAATAAAATGGAGGGCTAAATGCCGAGACAAAGGTTCAGCAGTGATTGGTGCTGCCGCGCGTGTCCCCGTGCAGGTGACAGACATGATGCTCCAGGACCAGCACTACCCTGACTGGGGCCAGACGGCAAGAAGGTTCTGGAAGAAAGGCAACAACAGGATCGTCCTCTTCTGGTAGGTGGTTCTAATAATCGGACCCAGTATCAAATGGATAATGATACTGGGTCCGAGAAATAGCACTGGAAGTGTGGTGTTTTTTTTGTGTTGTCATGGGTGATGGTGTGGCGGGAAAGCTCACAGAGGCTTAAGACACAATTCACCACAACCGCCCGGTTGGGGAATACGTTGCGTTGGAGACCGTCTCCAGGCGATGTCGCGGTGCAGTGGAAGTCGTGTGTTTCGTTTTGATTGCTTTGTGTTTGTGTAAGCTACGGTAAAGCAGCTTCAGCTCTCGCTGTAACCCGATCCAGTTGGCATTCCTTTGGTTGTGTACATCGGGCAGTCCTCCGCTTCAAGCGTATGCTTAATGCCCGCGGTTAATGTCTGCGTGTGGTTTTTATGGATGTGTGCACTGATTGGAACAGGTGTGTGATTATGAGAGCACATTGGCATCGACAGGTGCTTTAATGTGCGTGCGCATGTTACCAAGCCCACACAAGGCTCAAAATAAATGTGTCGCTCACTAGCAAAAAAGTGAGAGACCTTAATAGGTTACCAAAAGGTGAAATGGAGAAACATGGACAATGCAAATAAAAACAAAATTGGACATATGGGTACTCAAAGGTGGTTAAGGAGATTCCATGTATCCACCAAGTTTATCAAAACAGATAGAAAGATATTGAGATAGGAAAATATTCCTAAGCTAAAAACCCACGACAACATCAATAGATTGAGAACTGAGCTTTTGTGAAGAGAAAAAATAGTAAAGGTTCTCCCTTCAAGGGACTGAACGCTTGCGGCCAGACCGATTTATAGCACCTTGGCTGGGTAGCTCAGGTGCAACCCGGTCCCCTAACGATGTGAGCGGCCAGACACAAAGAAATCTCGGTACACTTGAACTCTACAGTCCCACAATGTGTGTGTGTGTGTGTGTGTGTGTGTGTGCGTGCGTGTGTGTGTGTATGTGTGTGTGTGTACATATGTGTAAATCAGTGGTGTGTGTGTGTGTGTGTGTGTGTGTGTGTGTGTGTGTGTGTGTGTGTGTGTGTGTGTGTGTGTGTATTTATGTGCATGCGTGCGTGTGTGTATTTGTGTGTGTGTTTGAACACATAAGTGGACTGCCTATTTGCATGCGTAAATATGTGTGCGTGTGGGTGTGCACCTGCTGCAGCCCATGTGCGTGCACGTGTGTGCTCATGCGTTGCGTGTGTGCATGTGTGTGTTTGTGAGCTACAAGCGGTCAATAAGCGTGTTAATCTCCCCGCGCCCCGGTGTCAGCAGGACCCTCCAAGGTTAGGAGAGGCCAAGCGCAGCCCCCCGCCACTGGGGGGCTTCAGACATCACCAGCCGTGACCCCGCGCACCGCGCCGCGGCTAACGCTACAACCATACCGGGCCTCCAATCCCATTATTCCACCAGCCCCTGCCAGGGTGAGATAGCAGCGATCAGGCTCTCCGCACGGGTCATTCAGTTTGCCGCCGCTGTCAGATGGAACACGCGGGGCCAAGCAAACACAGGGATTAAGACCCCGGGCTGCCCGTTCAACATGGTTGTGGTCTTTTTACTCGTGAGAATCGTTGTATGAAGATGTCAGCGCCACGGACTCCAAAGTCTCAGTGAATTACGGCGACAGTGTGTTCCCTTGAGGTGATCAACGCTTGAGGCTGTAATACGGTAGAATGCACCTCGAGTCAGGTCAGGTCAAATGTATTATCCCACTAGGAGAGGTGTTGTTACAGCCAGGTACAATCCATTGTGAATACAACATGACAGACAACATACCAGGCAGGACACGGAGACACCAATCCGATGCAGTACAGTGACAATACAGTACGATGCAAGATCACTTGGTGTGATCCAACCAAGTCTACTCTTATCGGCCCGTGTCAGGTTCCTCAACCACAACCGCACTACGAGAAGACAGCAGCGACTCAATAGAAGTTCTCCAGAGCAGAACTTTCTCTTGTTTCTCGGTTCCTTCTCTCAGCGAGGCTAATGTCTCATTGGCTCTGACAAACAAGCAGAGCACACTCAGTTCAACCTGTAAAACGTTAGAGAGGAAAGGAGCAATAGATTTACAGAGTGGAAACAGACCATAAAGAAACCGTACACTAATTCGGTGGAAAGCATACTGGTTTCGATCCCCCACTGTCTGCAACAAACCTGTAGCCCTGAGCAAATTGGCGAACCATTACCTGCCCAGACATTTATATAAAACAAAAAATCGATTGTGTGTCAATTTGAAGGCATCTACTCAATCGTAAATAATGCATTTTTCACCAAGCCTATTAAGCTATTACTGAAATGGTTTGTGACAGACATGAACAAAGAGAGACAGAAGGGGTGGGGATGCAGCAGGGAGGGATGCTGCCGTCGGAGCGGAGAGACACCCGGCCTTCCGGGACGGGAGCCTCCTTCTGGCTGGATTGATCCAGCGGCTATTAGAAGGTGGCCTCGCGGCTGCTTCTCTAACTCTTATTGCGACCTTTTCCATTATTGATGGCCGCCCCCGGTCGGCCCCGTCACGATCGATGATGGGTTTGACAAGCGAGCGCAGGGTATTCCGCACGCTCGGGAAGATGATTGATAAACAAAACTGGGCAGCTGAGTTCCTTTTGTGGAAAATGCCCACAAAGCCGCAGACGTCAATGCCACACACCAAACGAAATGTGCCATGTGTTGACGAAGAAATTAAAAAGCCGAAACCTAAGCGCATATTAAAGTCGTCCTTGCGGGGTCTCCAAGCAGTTGAAAAAAGTGATAGAAAGTGTCTGCTGCTGTCTGGCAACCATCAGCAGAAAGACCACGCATGGAGGAAGCGGAATAACACTGTAATCAGCCGCTGTCAAGAGACAAAAGCACAGTGGGGGACATGGAGGAACCGGTGGCACGAACGCGAAGCCCTTTGTGGACTCTCGTCAGATGTGTCTCTGAAATGTGGCCCCGTTTCCGTCGGGTCAATACCGCAATGTGAGATAGAGAAAATAATGATTGATGACGGGAAAATAATTCGAAAAATGAAAAAGAATGTGTCAGAATTGTGGATATTTTGAGTTTCCTCAAAAATCGGGGTGTTTCGAGGTTCTCTCTCTCCTCTATCCCTACGTGTATCTATCTGTCTCTTGTCTGTCCTTCTGTCTGTCTGCTGCATTTCCTTCAGTCAATACCGCAATGTTAGATCAAGGAAATACTTCCACAATAAAGGAAAGAAATAAGTTGATTTATATATTCTGTATAGTCTGCACAGCGTTTATAACATTGGCTGTTTGGCCATTAGGATATCAACCTCAGATGGTTGTTTTAAATCTTGTCTGCGTTTAACGTCTGATGTTTTATGGACAACGTTATGTTTGTCCTTTATGTTTGGCTTACCTTGGTTGATTAAATACTTTTCTCTCTCCTCTCCTTCCCTTTTCTCTCTCCCCCTCCCTCCCTCCCTCCCTCCTGCACCCTATATCATCCCTTCCCCTCTCCCCTCCCCTTCCCCTCCCTCCCCCCTCCTCCTCCCTCCCCTTTGTCCTCTCCCCCTCCCTCCCTCCCTCCCTCCCCTCCCTGCCTCCCCTCCCCCCTTTCCCCTCCTGCCTCCCTACATCCTCCCTTCCCCTCCCCTTGTTCTCTCCACACCCCTCCCTCCCTGCCTCCCCTTCCCCTCCCTCCTGCCCCCTATCCCCCCCCCCCCCCCCCCCCCCCCCCCCCCCCCCTCCCACAGGACGGTGTTGTTCTCGTTGACGTCGGTGGTGGTTCTGGTCATCAGTACGGACTGGATCAGCTGGGACAACCTGAACCGGGGCTTCCTGCCCAGCGACGAGGTTCTCCAGGGCCTTCCTGGCCTCCTTCATCCTGGTGTTCGACCTGCTCATTGTCATGCAGGTAGACCGCTTCCCCCGGTGGCCAATTAAACATGAGGGCGCTCGGCCCAGCGCCCGCCGCCGCCGCCAACACGCTGCGCTACCTGGGCTGACAGACCTCTCGCTCTCTCTGGCTCGCCCTCTCTCTCTCTGTCTGTCTGTCTGTCTCTATGGCAGTGTCTAGTCTCCCCGTCCGTCTTCGTCGGTCTCTATGTCTCTCTGTCTTTGTCTGTCTGTCTGTCTGTCTGTCTTTGTCTGTCTTTCTATCGTCTCTATGTCTCTTGCTCTCTCCCTCTCTTTCTCTTTACCTCCATTTCTCTCTCCCTCTCCCACTTTCTCTCTATCCTTCTCTCTCTGTCCCTCTGTCTCTTTCTCACTCTGTCTTCCACTCATTGCCTCAGTCTCCCTCACTCTTTTACTCTCCCTTCTTTTCTGTTTGTCCCCCCCCTCTCTCTCTCTCTCTCTCTCTCTCTCTCTCTCTCTCTCTCTCTCTCTCTCTCTCTCTCTCTCTCTTTGCTGCCCTTCCCCCCTCTCTCTCTCTCTCTGCCTCCTGTCTTTATCAATGGGGCAATGCGGCAGAGATCGCAGTCAGACAGCAATAACACACACACACACACACACACACACACACACTCACACTGTTAGATCTGGCATCTGTGTGGAGTGAAGCCCCTTCATCGGATGCCTCAGTCCTTCCTCGCTGTACAAGCCCTCCTCCTCTTCCTCTCTAAAGAGCAACGCTTTCTTCTCGTTTTTCATATCTATGATGACTTCATAAGCTTGGAGTGTTTCCTAATCTCTCTCGCCTCCTCTCTCTCTCTCTCTCTCTCTCTCTCTCTCTCTCTCTCTCTCTCTCTCTCTCTCTCTCTCTCTCTCTCTCTCTCTTCTACTGGATGTCTCTCTCCCCTGAGGAGAGCATACATTCATAAAGGCAGTGTCAGTGCCTTATGAATATGGAGATCTGTTTGTCAGAAGTGGGGGAAAAACACATATGTACCAAATGGGGACAAGAGAGAGAGAGAGAGAAGGAGAGGGCACAAGCGAGAGAGAGAGAGAGAGAGAGAGAGAGAGAGAGAGAGAGAGAGAGAGAGAGAGAGGGAGAGAGAGAGAGAGAGAGAGAGAGAGAGAGAGAGAGAGAGAGAGAGAGAGAGAGAAATACATAGATGCTGTCAAGTGGCTATCTAGGAGCCAGAAGGGTCGACCAATGGCGCGTGTGCGATTTGAATGCTTGCCTAATTCAACCGCCCCCCTTCCCAATGCGTGATGAGCGGGCCGCGTGATGGCCTGCTGGGCGCGTATTAGAGACGGCGTTCCGGCGGCAGACTGATGGTCGCCAGCGTCCTAAATGTATGTTTCTACTCTGCTGATTATGCTAATCACCTGCAGGACTCTGCAGACGCTTTGGAGAGCTGCACACACACACACACACACTCACACACACACACACACACTGGTCTTATAACCCACGCACTTACGCTCTGATCTTGTAACAGAAACATTCTCTGGTCCCTTAATAAAGACACAATTTGGTTTACAACAAACACACACTTGTCTTATAACGAACAGACAATCTAGTCTTACAACGAACACACACTCTTGTCTTCTAGTTTTATATCATCAGACCCTCTTATCTGAAGGACCTCGTGAAAACCGTCTTAGAATTTGCATACATTTACATAACAGATTAGTGGAACCTCATTTGCTTTTGGAATCTTTTAACATTTTTTTGGGAGGTTTCTTGTTGCAATGTAATTACCCATCCACATCACTGTTTCAACTTCGTTTCAACTGCATTTTTCTTGCTCAAATGTATTCCTCTGAAAAAAAACGGTTACAGTTAATGTTTCCGCAGAGATAGAGAGAAATGCTGGCCTTTGTCCAAAGCAACCTAGCCTAGTTCTTATATTTTTACAGTTATATTTGATACATAATATATATATTTTATACTTTAGTTTATCTTTACCTGTAAATAAAGAAATAATACACCCACAGCGAGCCTTCAAGCCTCTGCATGTCACAGCGCCATGATGCGTTCAAGTACCGCGACCCCCTGGGATATTCTGGCATGTCTGCCTGATCCTTCTGACCCTGCCGAGGGACCTCGAAGCGCCCCTATAGCATCGCATCCTTGACCCAGCCCACCGATCCTCCATCTTACACGGCCTCGCCTGTCTCAAACCCCAGC
>NC_082390.1:5539718-5559718 GCF_031168955.1 Gadus macrocephalus | reverse complement strand
ACATCACAGGTAGGGGAGAGATCCACATCACAGGTAGGGGAGAGATCCACATCACAGGTAGGGGAGAGATCCACATCCACATCACAGGTAGGGGAGAGATCCACATCACAGGTAGGGGAGAGATCCACATCACAGGTAGGGGAGAGATCCACATCACAGGTAGGGGAGAGATCCACATCACAGGTAGGGGAGAGATCCACATCACAGGTAGGGGAGAGGGTAGAGGATGCTATGCACACTGGCTGCTGAGGATGGCTGCTGCTACATACAAAGGATTAGTTCACACGAGTGGAACTGCATCGCCAGGAATTTCAAAGGCTCCCCTTTATCACGAAAGCATTGACCAGAAAACCTGGGCTGGGTAGAAGGGTTTGTTCTAAGTTTTGTTTTGTAATTATAAAATCACAACAGCATGCAACTTGATGGATGTCCCCGCATTCCGTGCGTTGTTTTGGATTGATCTCGTTTTAACGAAGGGTTCCACCTTAACGGCCGCGAACCAAGACCGCTCTGTTGTGTGACGCTGTTGCGTTCAGGTGTTATGCAAGCACTCATCGTCCTCCTCCGCTCCCACACACTCTCTCCTTGACCCCTGTAGCCCTGATGTACACCTGAGTTCAGCCAGCCAGTCAGTGGGCGTTTTGTTTTTTTTAAATGGATCTGAGTGTTCGTCCCGCTCACGCTCTGCCTGGCGGTCGTGCCTACGGCTCTGAGGGTATGCTGTTCCCTGGTCAGGTGGCTGACCGATGCGAGCGTGGGGGTTAACCACATGACGTCGCCTCGTACAATTAATCATCATGGCCACGGCTCCGGCACCAAGTGATCGGTCGAACTAAAAGCCTTTTAGCAAGAGGGGGAGGGGGGGGGGGGGGGAGATAGAGAGAGAGAGGGGGGGGGGGGGGGGGGTGGGGGGAGAGGGAGAGAGGGATGGAGGAGCAAGAAAGAGGTAGAGATGGAGGGGGAGGGAGAGAAAGAGGTAGAGATGGAGGGGGAGGGAGAGAAAGAGAGAAAGGTAGAGAGCTAGAGAGAGAAAGGGGGGAAAAGAAAGAGACAGAGGGGAAGGGCGAGAGAGATAGAGAAAAAGAAAGGTAGAGAGAGAGAGAGGGAGAGAGAGAGTAAGGTAGAGAGAGAGAGAGAGAGAGAGAGAGAGTAAGGTAGAGAGAGAGGGAGAGAGAGAGAGAGAGAGAGAGTAAGGTAGAGAGAGAGGGAGAGAGAGAGAAAGGAAGAGGGCGCGAGAGAGAGAGAGAGAGAGTGGGCCGGTTGACGCCAGCAGATGGCCCGTGCCTCGCTGATCGCCACGGGGGAGGCCCCCGGAGGATCTCTCACCTGCAAACACTCCCACTGCTTTTAATATAGCGCTCAGATGAGGCGACAGAGAGCACGCTGCGTGTGATCACTGAATCCGTCGCCACGTCCCTCGGTCCGCCGCCACATGGGGTGGTTATGTGTACACTCACCCCTTTTGTCCGTTATAATCCTCAACCCGCTCCCATTACAGGCCTCGGACCAGCTCAGTAGGATATTTGTCGGCCCTGAGGCAGGTTTAAGGACAGCAAATGGGCCATAAATAGGAAACTCATGGAAGTGGTTAGGGTGTCGGATTCCCTAGCCTGGGTTAGAACCCCAACGCCTGCAGTCTGCCTGTAGGCAACCTCGAGCGAGATGCTTTCATTCTTTACCTGCTCATTAACGACAGTAAAAAAATAAAAGGCGCTATGGATAAAAGCATCTGCTGCTAGATGACAGAATGGTAGATGATCATGTGATACAACATGAGCATGATTCTGCCCGTAAAGACCAACGAAGCACCCTCCCTCCCTCCCTCCCCATCGCAGGCAAGTGGTTCAACTACGGCATCATCTTCCTGGTGCTCATCCTGGACCTGAACATGTGGAAGAACCAGATCTTCTACAAGCCCTACGAGTACGGCCAGTACGTGGGCCCCGGGGAGAAGATCTACACGGTGGAGGAGCCCGAGACGCTGGCCAGCTTCAACCGCAGCACGCTCACCTACGCCTGGCGCTCGGGCAACACCGACCCGGCCACCAACCAGACGTACGTGACGCGCGACATGTTCCTCCACAGCCGCTACACCGGCGCCAGCCTGGACGTCAAGTGCCTGGCCTTCGTGCCCAGCCTGGCCGCCTTCGCCCTCTTCGGCTTCTTCGTGTGGCTGCTGGGCCGCTTCCAGGACAGCGAGACCATCCCGCAGAGCCAGGACCAGAACTACGAGCGGATCAAGAGGAAGTCCCCGTCCGAGTACAGCAAGGAGATGGGCGTGACGCCGGAGGAGGTGCCCGTGACCGCGGGCGACGGGCTGAGGAAGGCCGGCACGCCCATGCTGCTGTCGGTGGACGGGTGCCACTTCGGCGGCGCCAGTCCCTCCACCAACTCGGCCTCGCTGGTCTCCGTGGAGACCACCCAGACGTCGGTGGATCACCCGAGCGTGGTGGTCGACAGCCCCGTGGGGGGCGAACCGGGGGGGTCCCTGGACGCCCTGGAAGCCCCGTCGGCGTGAGTTCTCGAGAGAAGAGCCGGGTCGGAAGACTTTGATTTCGATAGCGAGGTAAGGGCAATGGGGTTCTTGCGGGGGCTTTTTGGATCCTAGGGTAGAACCGGGATGAACGCGGGGCCGGGGGTAAGTGTGACGACGGCGATGGAGCCGACCTGCACCCATAAAGGTCTAAATAAACGTGGGCAGAGCCAATGAGGACACGCTTCCACTCCCCCCCCCGAATAACGAAGAAAGTCTTCATGTGTAACGATCCCCACTGACAACCAATCGCTTAGTGGATTTTCTACTTTTTTAATAAAAACAAGTCTTTTTAAAACTTCTTACAAACAATAATTGCGATAACATACATATTTTCAATAGGTAAAAGCATCGACAACAGAAAACTCAGATAGAAAACCTTGATTGACATGGTGCTTGCTCCATTTTAGGATTTCATAAATGCGATTTGTTAAAATATAACTATTTTGTGCCTATGCCAGAGAAGCATTTCCATAGTGGTGGTCTGAGCGTACCAGACCATTATTACAACACCAGTGCCTTGATATTTCATGAAGAAAGACAAAAAAACATACACAACAACAAAAACAACATAACCTGACCATCTTATATTGTCATAGCCAGAATAACGGTGTGTGTGTGTGTGTGTGTGTGTGTGTGTGTGTGTGTGTGTGTGTGTGTGTGTGTGTGTGTGTGTGTGTGTGTGTGTGTGTGTGTGTGTGTGTGTGTGTGTGTGTGTGTGTTTGGGTTTATTTTTCTTATTTTACATGGACAACGGTTACCTCATCGGAACGTTATTATTTAATTTACGATATTGACATCAACTGATGTCTTGCTCTCTCCTCTTCTCTGTTCCCCTCTGGTTCTAACGACATGGCGAGGACCACCTGTGTAAACTGAGTGGTGCCTGTATTTATATTGTCAGTCGGAGCGATAATAACCAGCCGTCTGTAATTAACAAACAAACTGTGTCATGATTGCTTGTGTGGCGCAATGACGTTGTGTTTCTCGGCACCGCGTTGGCTGCCATCGTTGGAAAGAAGGCTCGAAGGCTCAGGATTTTCCAATCACCCAAAAGCAGAAACTTCAGTTTTGGTTGTAAACCAACCGCATTTAAACATTTGATCCGATTTATTTGTTTGTTTGCTCTGCGGTTCAAATGTGGTGTCTTTCATTGCTGAACATTTAAATGTAAAAAAAAACAATCCTGCTGCATGGAACCAGATTTATTTTATGTCAAAGAAATGTCACGTTAGCTTTGTACCCTGGCTATCGCTATGCTACCTGTTAGCATCAGTAATATGCCAGAGTCGCCGTTTAAAGAGGTCAAATATAGAT
This sequence comes from Gadus macrocephalus, assembly GCF_031168955.1. NCBI lineage: Eukaryota > Metazoa > Chordata > Actinopteri > Gadiformes > Gadidae > Gadus > Gadus macrocephalus. The sequence goes on along the minus strand of NC_082390.1, from coordinate 5,555,868 downwards.
TTAGTATTTTGCGAAAAACCAAAATTGTGTCGTCTTTGAATTTAATGTATTTCACTTTTTTGGTTCATCGGTAATGTGGGCCTTTTTGTGTTTATGTGTGTCTGCATATCAGTGTGTGTGTGTGTGAATATCTGTGTGTGTGTGTCGATGTAACCATAGTTTTGCTTGGTGTTCTGGACTCAACCGTCACACGTGTTTGTGTGTGAGTGTGAGTGTTTTCGTGAAGAGGTCAGCTTGTTAAGCGCCATGGCAGCGGTCTTTCCTTCTGTAATCATCCCATTACACCTCGCAGGTCACAAAAGTCATTACCACGCTAGCGTGTGCTGCTTTACTGGTTCATTTCGGTGATTGCTTTGTGAGATTACAGCGGATATGGAACAGGCCAACCCAAACGAATAAGCGACTCGGTGATTAGGAGGAGGATATTAAGGATATTGTGATGTTTTTTGCTTTATTGTATTGTTAATTAAAAAAGGTTTCCCCCTCGCTCTGGTGATCTTTATCATTTCAGTTACTATCATCACTCACTGCAAACACGACCGCACATCCAAGTGAGGAAGCCAAGTCCTCGGCTACAAATAACACCACATAAATAGAACGAAAACAGGTTATATCGATGTGACATCGAGTACCGTGAAGGTGTTTTTTTTAAATGCACATATCCTCAACTCTTGACCCGAAGCGTAGTTCGGAAAGTTCGAGTTAACGTTTCATTTTTTCTATATGCTAAGAATACAGTTGCCAGGCAACTGCACGGCTTTGTGCAGCTGCCAACCTAATTAATATGGATGATACAGAGGGTAACGATACTATCTACGCAAGGACACGCGCATGTGTTCCCTGCACCCAGAGGACGCTGAGAACACCCATCGCTAGGGCACCTGTGTCCGGTTATTTTATGTCAGCTACAACAAATATTATCTTACATTATTAAATTTTACTATCTACTTCCACGACTCGTATTGTGTATGTTAATGTTGTCCTGTATACTTTTTGCATTTTCTTATTCTTTTGATTCAATTCAGATGTTTGACTGCTATTGTCCGTACGACACCCTCATTTACCATCTGAGATTAATAAAGTCTTATCTTGTCTTATCTTTAAAATTGCAGGAGAATAAAATGTGCGAGGCCTAGATCTGTTCAATTAAATCAAGTGGCAGAAACACAAGTCGAAGACCCATGGACTTACTGTCAGGATGACAGCAAGAGTTGATCGCTACTTGGGGTGATGTGTCTTTTAAAACTTGTAGTGTGTACCGAACTCTTTGCCTCTCTGTAAGCAGTGAGCCCAGTATTAGTTTGATACACTTTTAAAATTGACTGCTACTGCCGAAACACACACACTTACCCACGCACACACACACAGACACACACACACACACACACAATATTGATCATTAGCAGACTCAGAATCCATGCCCACCCACACACGTACACACATGCATTCAAGCATGCACACACACAGTCACACACACACAGACACACACACACACACACACACACACGATAACATGTGAATAGGTAGATAACAGCCGGTTCATTGTCCCGGGGGATGACCTCGGACCCAGCCTCAGACACCCTACCCCAAACGTTCAACCTTGGTGGTGAATCAATACAGACAAGGGTGTATAAACACACCAACCACCTGAGTGTATGTAACACCTGAAACATCCAACAATGAAGAACCACAAGCCCAGCTCAGAACTCCTTCGCGGCGCATCTCCTGGCTGGACCTCTGGTCCCCGTCCGAGGGCTGCCATTGGGCGGAGAGATGAGATATTGATTCTAGTCGCCGGGGAACCAAGCTGTAATTGAGAGAGCGCATCAAAGACTGAGCTTGGATATTGTTTGGAATGGCTGGGGCCCTGTGTGCCCATGTCGCGTGGCCTCCCTGGGGGTTGGTTCAACTTCTTCACAAAGGGTTGGGGGGGGGATCACAGACTACATGGGAGGGGAACAAAATGCCGTCTCCCGTCGAAGGACATTCTCTCACGGGAGCTATTTTCATCGGCCACTTCAAACAAAAGACTACACAGGTAGGAGACTACATCCTCCAATACGAATAGGAGACTACACCAGCTATTAGGTACTGAGACCATTCAATAGGAGACAAGATCAACCAAAAGGAGACTAGATCAACCAATAGGAGACTATATCAACCATAGGAGACAAGAACGTCCAATAGCATAGGAGGTCTTCCAATAGGAAAGGAGGTCTTCCAATAGGAGACAAGATCAACCAATAGGAGACTAGATTAAGCAATAGGAGACAAGGACGTCCAATAGGAGAGGAGGCCGTCCTATAGGAGACGAGATCAACCAATAGGAGACAAGATTAACCAATAGGAGACATGAAAATCCAATCGAAGAGGAGACCATCCAATAGGACATTAGATCCAACAATAGGGGACATGAACGTCCAAGCGCTCCCTCCCCCATGAGAAGAATACATCAGGTCCATCTCCTGGGGGGGGGGGGGGGGGGGCTCTGTGGAAACAAGACAAAGACCCCAGCTTCTTCTCATTCAGCCGTGTGAAGTTCAGCCAACATATCTTGCTCACTCTATCCCTCTCTTGCTCTCTCTCTCTCTCTATCCCTCTCTTTCTCTCTGTTTCTCTCTCCCTCTCTCTTTCCCTCTCTCTCTCCCTATCCCTCTCTCTCTCGCTCTCTCTCACTCCATCCCTCTTGCTCTCTCTCTCTCTCTCTCTCTCTCTCTCTCTCTCTCTCTCTCTCTCTCTCTCTCTAACCCTATCCCTCTCTCCCCATCCCTCTCTTGCTCTCACTCTATCCCTCTCTCTCTCCCTCCCTCCCGAGGCCAAAACCAAAGGCCAGCAATGATGTCTGTCGCCGTGGCAGCACCACAGGAAAAATGGAATTTCATCTTCCAATTCCTGGCACTGCACTCAGATGGAGCGAGGAGCACTCGAGCCTCAGAGCCGCCCCCCACAAACAGCCTCGCTCCCCCTCCGGAGCAGGGAACAGACCAAATGTGTTCAGCGCTCATGGGTCGGATCACGTTCTTTACTCAGATCAACCAATCAAGCACAGGCGTTTAAATGCTGAATGTTGCTGCATTGAGCAGCAATGTTCTGGTTTTTGTATTAAAATAAAAAAAAGTACATCCAAGAGTTACACGATCTGTGCATTGATGTGGACACGATCTCAATGGGAATGTTTTTCTGAGCAATTTTCCAGGATCTCATTTCTGGTTTTCATATGCTCACCTATAGAGTTTTAGAGATAGAGGAGAGCTGTGATTTAGAGATAGGTACGAGGATACTGACGTTTACATTATGAAACAGTGCTGCATATAGTGGAGGATTTCCCAAATCGAGTCAAGATACTTCTAGACCAGCATATTAACAAAATTCCTCATGAATATTTAAAGGTTCTGAGCTTCTGCTCGCTATGAGTTTTTCTCCATATTTCACACTTTTTCATACTTGATACATGCATATTTTAATACCGCAGAGAATTTCCCTGGGCCCTGGTGTCGTCAGCAGAACATTGGAAGGTTAGAGAAAAGTCATAATTATAGCCCTTCAACCACCATGCGTACCAGTGCAAATGCCAGTCGGTCATCCTGTGTGTGTTTGTGTGTGTGTGTGTGTGTGTGATGACGTTGACCTATGCTTCTACAGGGCCCTTGGTTTAAAAAACAACCGCAGACGGGCCTCTTTCGAGTAAAAAAATACTAAAACCCCACACACAACGTCATTAATATTGAATATAGGACAGGCAGCAAAGTAGCGCCGCCCCGCCCCCCCGCTGCTCCAGACATCTGTTGCTGCAGGTTTCGGCGCTGCCACGGAAAATTGGACATTTAGGAACCAGCTGGAGTCTGACGAGCCACCTCGACCCCCCCTGGGCCCCCAGTACACAGGTGCCCACTGGCCTCTTGCCACCGGCTCCTAGGAGCCACTGGACCTGGGCCGGGACAGATGGTGCCCTTGCCAGGCCGCCGAAGCAGCCCGGAGCAGCTTGGGTCCACGGTGCCATGCCCACCCGGCTCTGCTTGCTCGCTCGTAGCTCTCTCTCTCTCTCTCTCTCTCTCTCCTCCATCTCCTCATCCCTTCGCCTCATGTCACCCCAGCTCCTCTCCTTCCTTTACCCCATCCCAACTAAACCCTAACCCTAACCCATCACCTATCCATCTCTCTCTCTATCTTGCTCTCTCTCTCTCTCACTTTTTTGGTTCATCATGCCCAGCGATGCACGCATCGGAAACTTCCAGAGTTTGTGGGGGAGGCAGATTGAGCCGGAATATGATTGGGTTTAAATGACTCTGTGTGTTTGTTAATGGGAGTTTCTGGGGGGACATGAGGTACACCTCAGGGAAATACCGTTCTGCTGTTATCCCAGCTTTCCCCCGGTATACGCAATAGAAGAAGGATCGTTGTATACATCGTATCTGCACTGCTTGTCTATGCTACAGTTTCAAGGCACTAAAGTGGTATAATTTACTACCCTCTTATATGTTTTATTTCATATTGTGCATTGTCCTATCTAAAACTTAAAAAACAACATAACCAATCATATGAATTTTGAGCCAAACATGTATAAAGCAACAACACTTGGTAAAAAATGTGCACGGAACACGGAAGTAGACACTGCCTTATTTCAGCTTAAATGGCCACATTTGATAAGAAAGTCAATCCGTGGAAAAACACGAATCTCATTTTGATTAGAATGCGTTAATTACTCAATATAGATCACAGCTTTTGTCTAGATGCCTTGATGTCAATAACAGTCAATTATCCCCAAATAGTTTAAATGTGAACACTTCAAAACCCGATCCACCCAATGATTATAACTCCAGTTTCATCTGTGGCTTGTTGAGTCAATACACGGCGGTGTCAATCAATCCAACCCGTTCCTCAGTGCACTCAAGGCCAACGACTCGCTGCGCGTATCTTTTACATGCCGAATGGATCGTCTCCCAGCGAGGACTCATCCTCCCATTCTACTCATTAATTCTCAACAGATCACTCGCCATAATCACTATAGTTTTGGTATTAATTTCCCTGGGGTCCCTATATACAAACTCATTAGATGTCCAAGAGTGTGCACATTACGATTAAGTTGCAATAGGAATGCGAGATGTGTGATATTAAAGAAGGAATGGGGGCAACATGATGCAGCGATTTTTGGAGAGTGCAAAAAGTTGAACACTTATCTCGAGTGGTTCAACACTTATCTCGAGCGGTGGGAACACAACCGATGAAGGCTCTCTTTTAATGTAAATGGAAATACTTTATTTTCACAATTACACAATTACAAGCTTTTGGAAATAAATTAGAAAAAAGGAACAGAAAGCTACAGAGCACCACATAGAATATAGACAATATTGTTGTACGGGTGGCAACGGAAACTTACTCTGAACGGTCTAATTTATTATCGTTATTATTGAGAATTTTTTTATGTTTCAAAATCAGCAAAAATCATGACAAGACACAGAGCACAGTCATGCCAGTAATAGTAATATCTTACAGCGTCACGTTGCAGATGATGCAGAGTGGAGGGGAGAGAGAGAGAGGTGGTACGTAGACACTGGTCAGTGAGGCCAAACAAAGAGTGGGCTCGTGGGAAATGTAGTCCGTCATCTGTTCAGCATGAGAACGTGTTGACATTTGGTATAAAGAGGATTCAAGGTTGCACACCCAGGCTCAAGGAGAATCTGTAAACAAATCAAGGAGCGTTTTGTTTGACCCTATTAGCGGTACCAGGTGGCACGCGAGTCTCGCCATAAGGTGACGGAAAGACATGTGCTAACGGATAGAGAAAAAGTAAAAAGAGAACATAAAACAGTTTCAAAAGTCCACATGAAAAGCATTTAAAAGTCAAAAATTCTCGCGTCGATTTCGGATTTTGGCAAGCGTGAAACAATGTGACAAAGCTAAAGCAGGCAGGCTAAAACAAATGTTTCGAAATGATCTGCCGATATACAAAATAAAAACACATGAGGAGACACGTCGAAGCTGTTGTTCCCTTCTTCTGGTTTTACGCTCGGCCGTCCTACCGCTGCTCCGCCACTAGAGGCACATGGGATCCACTGAGCAACAGATATGTCCGTTCTGCAGAGGGCATGGAGAGGCCGGAGAGATGGGGAGAGAGGGAGGGAGAGAGAGGGGGAGAGAGAGAGATGTGGGGGGAGAGTGAGAGGAGAGGGAGAGGGAGAGGGAGAGGGAGATGGACAGGGAGAGAAAGAGGGACAGGGATAGGGAGAAGTTGAGAGTGAATATTCACAGAGACATTAACCTGAGGCACAACTCTTGCGGCGCTCCTTGCCTCAACATTTTAACGTGACATTTGCAATTGCCCCACCTCCCCCTCCCTTCCTTCCTTTCCCTCTCCCGGTGCCATTTTGTACAACATCAGAGCCAAAGCAGCCATACCCTACCAGGAATACAAATGTGAAAGGTCAAAATTTAGTTTTTTTTCTTTACCTCGGTTTCTTAACTGCTCCAATGACTCTCAAAGTACAAAATCACAGTTTCCATTTCCACTCCCCCCCCCCTCTGGACCCCTGCCAGCCAAGTTGTGCCTGCAGATAGGTCCGCTAAACTAGCAGGGTCAGTGGCAGGGAAGGAAATTTACCTTTCTTCATAAGGGCTTTTTTAACCTCCTTCTAATACGTTTAGGGGGCATTTTGGACAACTTCCAGAGCCAGAGTTTAAAACACTGAGAAATACTGTATTGTTACGATGTTGAAACTGGAGCCGCAGGGCAACACAAAACACACGTACCTTTTTATTTCAACATTTAATGGCCAGCCGGTCAGCCAAACTTCAAGGGTAATTCCACATTTTTCAAGCCCAAGTTAATTTCTGACCCTGGTCAGTGGGGGTCACTGGGGGCGAGGTGTGTGTGTGGTGCGAGGGAGGGGAGGGAGGGAGGGCGAGGGTGAGTCGTGTTGGTGGTGGGGTGTGTTTAGTCTTGGGGGGGGAGGGGGAGGGAGGGAGGGAGGGAGGGCTGGCGGGGGTGAGGTGTCCATGTGGTGTGTGTGTGGCGGTGTGTGTGTGTGGCGGTGTGCGTGCGGAGCTGAGGTGTGGGCTCTCACCTTGCACTGACAGAGGGTGCACTCGGTGCCGTGCTTGACCCAGGACGAGCCGCTGAAGCGCGGCACGCTGCTGTGCTCGTCCGTGCAGGTCTTGGTGATGTCGTTGCGGACCGAGTCGGCCTGGCAGGGCACCGTGACGCAGCGGGCGCAGCACTCGCCCTCGGCCACCGCCGTGAACTCACAGTCCACGGGAGGGCAGGACAGAGGCCAGCAGTCCACCTGCCCCTGCTGCAGGGGGGAGGGGGGGAGGGGAGGGAGGGGACAGCAAGGGGGGGAGGGAAGGGATGGGAGGATGGGAAGAGCGAGAGCGGGGGAGGGAGGGGAGAGAGAAAGGGAGAGAAGGAAGGGAGGAGGGAGGGAGGGAGGGAGGGAGGGAGGAGAGAAAGGAAGGGAGGAGGGATGGGACAGCACGAGGGGGGGGAGAGGGAGGGGAGAGAAAAAGGGAGGGTGGGAGGGGAGAGGGGAGGCAAAGGGAGAGTGGGAGTTTGAAGGAGAGAGAAAGAGTGGGAAGGAGGCAGTGGGGGAGAGAGATGCGGGAGGGTTGGAGGGGGAAAGGGAGGGAAAGGTAGGGGGCAAAGAGGAGAGAGCAAGAGGGTGGGAGAGAGAGAAAAATAGGAAGAGAGAGATAGAGAGATACAGGCACAGAGTGAGAGAGGGGAAGAAAGAGTGAGAGAGAAAGGGGGGGGGGGGTGGAGAGAGAAAGGGGGAGAAAACATCAGGTAAGCAAAAGGATACATGACTATACAGACAGACAAACATACACAGTAGATGGACGGATGGAAAGATGGTGGATAGCAGAACAAAAGTTGGAACATTTGTGAAGGGAGACTTTCGAAACTGGCACAGCCAAAGAAAGTCTTTGCATATGTAATCTTTCTTCCCTCTTGGAGATATTATTCACGGGCATTCATATACATATTTTCTCCTGACAGCGGGTAATTTTCCTGGTCGGACTGCCTCATCATACCTTCAGGGAGAAGGAAAGAAACAAGCGATGGAGACATTAAAATTCCTCTGGTAATGTAGGCAACTTCCCTCCTTCTTCCTTCATTGTCGACTGTACGATTTGGACAAGAAATGTAACAGTTATGGCGGCAGCGAAGCATTTCTGGCTTCAGTGAACTGTTCCCGCCCATCAGATATTCAACATCTAAAACTCTCTACCGTGAGGTTCCCCCTGTTTTTATTTCACAATGCACACAGGCTGTACCGTTCTGTGTTCGCGTTGACGTGACCTCTTGCTGTTCAGCCACCTTGTTTGGTGAAGTGTATTCATTAAATGTTACGTAACGAAAATATGAGGGTGGTCAAGGGGACTGATTGACAGCCTTTCTGCTCAACCCCGCTGACGGGTTTGCTTCGTCGTCGTAATTATCTTAATATCTACAATTAGCTCATTAATTCACCGCCTCTGTTAACAAAACAAGGTTGAAACTGACACGAACCTTGACGCCTACAGCCTCGGGGTACGTGCTTGAATATAGTGTGCTTTGCCGAATGCCACACGCTTTCAGTTCCATGGCACGTGACACACCAAGTCTGTACTATATCGAACAAGTTAACATTCTTCCGTCCATTACTGCCATCAGAAAGACAGGACATTCAAAGGTGTACTAAATGGACTGCCTTTATATGGCGCTTTTAGCCAAAGGGGGCAAACAGTGGCAGGGTTAAAAGAGTGTCACGGACGCTGTTTACTTGCAATTGATGAAGTGTTTACTGCACTTCTACGGGTGATTGTTTGTCTGGCAGTCTTCGCCTGGTGTGAAGCAGCCACTTCAACTCTGCTACCCTTCTTTTCACAGCTGGTGTGACGGAGCTCACACCCTCTCTCCCCGTAGCGAGAGACATCACGCCGGCCGACAGCTATGTGAACATACGATCGCAACTCGTCCGCTTAGACGAAACGTCAGGCAAGGAATACTCGACTGAAATCTGCCGTCTAATGCAAAGCTTATGTAACAAGATGAATGTCAACATATGCAGTCAAATACATATTGACTGTCTCGCACGCACGCACGCACGCACGCACGCACGCACGCACGCACACGCACACGCACACGCACACACACACACACACACACACACACACACACACACACACATCTGGCATTGGCAATCTGGAAGCCACACACATTCATGAATTCATGAGTATGTGTGCCTTGAAATACGACACAAAAAACATTCATAATCCTACACCCACCTAAACACACCTACACACACACCCACACACATAAACACACACAGAGCAAGCATCCCACTGGGGGTATTTAATATCACAGAAAATCGTCTAGGTCAGCATTTCAGAAGAGTCGTAGTAAATTAGGAGGGCAGTGAAATACAGACACACACACACAGTGCTGTTACTCACTGTTACATCCTAGTGGGTAAACATTTAAACCCCCCCCCCCCCTCCGTATGGCGGGGATAGTTCAGTTACAAGGAATACCAATACAGTTTAAGAAAGTATCTTTAAAGGGATTGTTTGGCACAGACCTCTTTCAAGGTTTGTGCCCCACTATAAGATACTAAGAAAAACAGGGGCTGTTTGAAAGCACACAGAAGATCCGATTCAGAATCCCCGAGTCATTGTGAAGGTTGGGCCTGCAGAGGGCTTTCCATCCAAACATTCTAGAACCAGCACCGGAGCCGTGAACCGACATCGGTTCTGCCGAGTGTGAAAGCATTCAAGGTTCATTTCCCACTCCTGTCACACTGGCAGTGCACCTCCACCGCACAAAACCATTCTTCTCCCCTGCATGCTGGAGTGCTGCTCTTCGCTCACTGTGTGTGAGCGTGTGTGTGTGTATGTGTGTGTGTGTGTGTGTGTGTGTGTGTGGATGTCTGCTTGTGTGTGCGGCTGTGCGCGTGCGTTTTTGTGTGTGTGTGCGTGTTTGCGTGTGCGCACTGGTGCATGTGTGTTTGTGTGTGTGTGTCTGTGTGCGTGTGTGCATGTGCGTTTGTGCATGCATGTCACAACCTCTCTGAGTGCTACACCGCTGCGACAGCCTTGACCGCGTCCTTGGGCTCCTGCTGTTGTTGACATGTATCCATGCCAACAACAGCCTGAACCCAGCCACCGAGAACCATGGCTTCAGTGGGAGAGGATCACAGCCTCAGTTAGAGAAGCGCAGCCTCAGTCAGGGACAGAGAGAGAGAGAGAGAGAGAGAGAGAGAGAGAGAGAGAGAGAGAGAAAAAAAAGAGAGGGGGGAGAGAGAGAGAGAGAGAGAGAGAGAGAGAGAGAGAGAGAGAGAGAGAGAAAAAAAGAGAGGGGGGAGAGAGAGAGAGAGAGAGAGGGAGAGAGAGAGAGAGAGAGAGAGAGAGAGAGAGAGAGAGAGAGAGAGAGAGAGAGAGAGAAAAAAAGAGAGGGGGGAGAGAGAGAGAGAGAGGGAGAGGGAGAGAGAGAGAGAGAGAGAGAGAGAGAGAGAGAGAGAGAGAGAGAGAGAGAGAGAGAGAGAGAGAGAGAGAGAACTACAGCCTTTGTCATAGAACCCCTGCCTCAAGAAGGGAGAGCTCTAGAGCCTGAAAAAGGGATAGAGAACCACAGCCTCAAAAAGGGAGAGAACCACAGCCTCAGTCATAGAGAACGACAGCCTCAGGGACTCAGAGCTATTTTGGACTAATGGGTTTCCTGTCAATATTTACTCTAATTCAATTTCACTAATGGTTCACTATTTACTTATCAATAATTACTAATATGAATCTGTATTTATTAATGTACTCTCATCATTTAATTATTCATAGACAGTATAATCTGTCATTCTGACATTTTGGAAAACATCTTGTCAACAATCATGCTCACCAGAAAGTTGAAATTGAGCCACACCATTGATTCCACTGGCTCGCGAGTTCAATATTTACTCAGTACCCCATTTAGTATCCTGTAGACATCCCCTAAACTGAGATTAGGGTGCCAGGGTACAGCGAGTCGATTCTTAAGGGTCCATATTGCCCTGCCTTCAGCAATACAATCAAGTCATGGGCAGAACCAGCTGCTGGGGTCTGATTCTGGCCTTATTCGGACTACTTCAGCCATGAAACCACCGTTCACTATTGCTGCAATATATAGTATATATTCACTAATGGAGAGCTGGAGAGCTGTGACACGCCTGTCCACAGCACCATTACAGTTTGTCTGCATGGGGAAAGAAGGGGGGAAGGAGGGAGAGAGAGAGAGAGAGAGAGAGAGAGAGAGAGAGAGAGAGAGAGAGAGAGAGAGAGAGAGAGAGAGAGAGAGATTGAGAGAGAGAGAGAGAGAGAGAGAGAGAGAGAGAGAGAGAGAGAGGGAAAGAGAGAGAGAGAGAGATAGAGAGGGGGGAAAGAGGGAAAGACAAAGCGACGTAGGCCTTTCTAGCGTAACAAAAAAACTAAATCAAAGTGTAATGTGGCTTTGAAGAATCACCCGTGGCCGTGACGAGGCGTATTTGTCAGCTGACCGGTCGCCCACCTCAGAAACCAACGAGTGTGTCGGTGCGGTCCGAGCGGGGCGAGGCAGCAAGAGGTAACGCGCGTGACATTTGCAATTTAATAAACATATTGCCCCCTGCTAGGGGTGTCTGAGGGGGCAGCGTCCCGGGCAGGATATTGCAGTGCTGCTGTCAGATTTCTGCAGTTAACACCCGTTTAAAGAAACAAGGAGGGGGGATGTCTGTAGTCAGAGCAGCAGGAGCGAGCATGGGGGAAAGGTCAGACCCTCAGAGTGGAGGGAAAAACAAACATGGCGGGGGCCTGTTTAATGCCGGGGAATAGCAACAACACTATCATTGTATTTGTTAGGGAGCGACGGGCTGCTGCTCGCGGGCGCCACCGGAATACTTTGAAAACACGGGCATAAAACAAGAGGATAAAAATATTCATGTGCGAATGTGCATGTGCATGCACGCGCACAAGCATGAACAGGCATACACAAACACGTTAACACACACACACACACACACACACACACACACACACACACACACACACACACACACACACACACACACACACACACACACACACACACACACACACACACACACACACACACACACACACAGAACCTTTCTTCTGAAACATTTCCTTGCAATGACATCACTTTGCTTTGCTGTTGCTGTCCTCTCTGGGAGGCTCTGCGTTCCTACAGAATGCTGTCTCTGTCCTTCATTCAATCGCTATCTCGGATCTCACATTCTTTTGTCCCCGGCTCCTGTCTTTCAAAACCAATAACATCGAATAGATTTGAAACGGTCACTGTTTTCGGATCCTTCCTCGGAAGCCAAACACTTGGATCCTCAGCAATGTCACTAATCGTGTTAGAACACAACAGTTCAGTTAAATGGCAATACCACATCGTGTGCACTGTATCACAGAAAGACATGAAAATAATCGATGCTACAGCCCTGGCCAGGCCAGGAGCTCAGCTCATTCCCTCTAAGCCTCTCTCACATCTCTCCACAAACACTGACCAGGTCTACAATGTACCGGTTTCAGGGCCACTGCTTCTAAGAGTTTGATTATATAGAAGCCGGAAGCGGCACACTGCTCAAAACAACCACACAGTTAATGTCTGTGATTGTAATCCTTGTCTGCATGGTTTGAATGCCAGACCGTTTTGGCGGTAATCTTCGTGAACCTTGTTTCAGTTAATGCTGATGTGAGTCTCTGAAGATAGTGGTTTTGTAATGGGAATGCTGCATGAATACCCTTGGTGGTAAACACTATTGGTCTTACAATTTGCTGCATCTATATCAGAAGGGGATTCATTCTTCGTTAAATGTGGAGAAGCCTCATCTGCTTCCTGTCGATGTAGAATTTGCCCTGGGCTTCGCTTCCTGGTTATATTGGCAGCGCAATGGAAGTGAATGTTCTAGTCAAGCTGTCTCTCTGCCATTTCGAAGTAATGCAAGCCAATTCAATGGTTCTTTAAACACATCCACGGTTGGACATGCCTGCAGACGCTCAGGATTTGTTCAGGCTCTTTGACGTGATTGGTCAATAGAATGAGAACAACCGACCTCAGCTCGTTGAAGGAAGACAAATGATGGGGAAATTAATCAAGTGTAAATGTAACATTAATCAGATTACGTATTGAGAGTTTAACCAAAATTGTTCTTATACTTGCAAACGTACATATCCCACTGTAATGGCTTGAATAAACTCTCCTTCCTGACAAATCAAAAGCAATCAGAAGCTCCTTTCTGATATAACTGCTATTTAATCATGTTTTAACCAAATTTTAACGCAGTACAGTACCAAACACAATAACCGAACTGGATTTTTTTTCAAAATACGCTGATAAATTTAGACAACATTGCATGTATTTACGTTCATCAAGCAGAGAAGAAGAGAGAAGAAGCAAATGAGATGGCAATTACAGAGAAAATTCAAAAAGGCTTTTCTATGTATACACCATCCGCTCCCATCTTCCTAGATAAGCAGGCAATTCGATGAGATATCACCTAGTAGGACCATACCACTGCAGTAAGACCCAATGCAACGCTCCTGCTTTGTCAGAATGTCAAGGGAACATAGAATTGTCCCGTAGCCAGTATCGCATCTTCCAATAATTCTACAGTGCTCTACCTATTTAAATAGTGCCTCACTTAAAATAATATTAATTAAAAATATTGTTCATATTCTACTGTTTGTATACATCACAGTAATTACAAAGTTTAACACCGATCAATAACGACTCAGAATATAATAATTCCTTTTAATCTAAAACTTTTAAATAAAATTAAACAACCGAATGGAATAACCACCACCCTGACCTTGAACAAGAGGCTTGAACCAGAGGCTCAAGGTCAGGGTTCAAGGTCCAAGTCAATCTAGCCAATGGTGAGCCGGTTCAAGGTCTGGTGGTGGTGGTGATTCTAGCCAATTGTTGGCGGGTCAAGGTCAGGTGTTGGTGATTCTAGCCAATGGGGAAGCGGTTCAAGGTCAGGTGGTAGTTATACTAGCCAATGGTTAGGCGGGTTCAATCTCAGGAGGTTGTGGTTCTAGCCAATGGTGCGGGGCGGCAGATCGAAGTTAGTGATGGGTCGTTTGCGACCGAATCAGTTCGAAGGAAACGACTCTTTAACCTACCCGTTTCCACTTTTCAGTTCTCTCTCGTTCGTCAATGTCGTTCTTTCTCCCCGACTCGACTCCCACTCGCTGACTCGCTGTTCACAGTGTTAAGTTAGCGAGAGTGGTGAAGAGGGACTGGCCTGGGCAACAACATCCCGAATCCGAACATGAACTCCTCAGCTGAAAATAACTTGATTGTAGTGTTGTGTGTTTATCGATGACCGTTTGCACGATTGTTTGAGGAGCTGGGTCTGACTGACTCAGCCTGAGAACCGTGCATTCCATGATTCGCCGCTAACGGACACGCAACTGAACGAAACGAACGAACGAACAAACGATCCCGAACGATTTTTCTTGTCGAATTGATCGAAAAGTTCGCAGAGAAGGAAATAATAATGAGATCCATGGCTAATAGAAGGCCCTCTTACCAGACACTGGCACTGCTGACAGCTGTCCACCCAGGTGTCCCCGCTGCCGTAGGTGAGCACGCCGTTCTGGTGCAGGCACTGACTGCTGCGCCGCGGGTCGCACATCGGGACAGCAGAAGAGGTCGGCGCCGGGGTTGTCGCAGTCGCACACCATCCTGCGGCACATCACCTGGCCCGGCCTGAGCACGCGCACGCACACAGACGCACACACAGGTGCACACACAAACACGCATGCACACATGCACGCACACATACACGCACGCACGCACGTACGTACACACAAACATACACACACACACAACAAGTACAGACATACATACATGTACCACACACACACACACACACACACACACACACACACACACACACACACACACACACACACACACACAACACACACACACACACACACACACACACACACACACAACCAGACAGCAAGAGAAAAGGTAGGTTAAAGGTACACTCAGGAACAGACAATCAGATACACATACACTCTTACACACACTTTAACACAAGAGACACACGCAGAGCGACAAACAGTGAGTGCAACAGTGTGCCTTTGGAAGACATGTTATTAGGCGATGCTGCAGGCTGTGTAAGGTGAATCCAGCTCATGACCTTCCATACCTCCCAAGCTTCTCTCGCTCAGCATACATCGCACACCAAAACCCTACCTCTCTCTCAATCGACCATACCTCACATGCTGATACCCTACCTCACTACCTCTCTCTTGTTATTTAAGGCAAAACAATTCTGCAGAGTCTAGAACTTTCATAAATCGCAGTTTGTGGTTCAGCCATTTCACAAACCATAAGAAAAGTAAAAATGCAAATTAATCAATTAAACGAAAAAATCGACCAGCACTACTACCTCACATGCTCATTCCCTACCCCCCCCCCCCCCCCCTCTCTCTCTCTCTCTCTCCTCTCTCTCTCTCTCTCTCTCTCTCTCTCTCTCTCTCTCACACTCTTTCCATACCTCACAGGCTCATACCCTACCTCCCTCCCCTCTTTCTCCCTCTCTCTATGTATATATATATATAATATATATATATATATATACACAAAACAATTATACTAATGCTAGATTCAATCAATCCGGTGCAGCTGAGACTCCAAATCACGTGACACCCACATGTTTGTCTCCTGACCTTGGCTCCAACCGTCTCGTCTCTCCCTCTAATATCCAGCCGTGTCCCCCACCCCCACCCCCACCCCCAACCCTCCATTCTCAATTAAAAAACAATAACATGTTACCTCGGTGCTCGATGCGACCGCTCGGAGCGGCTCATTTCAAACCGTCCGCTCTTCAATCTCTCAAATCAATTAAAATGACTCATTTAATTAAGAGGGACCTCTTTTTTTTTCCGCTCCTTTTTCGATAAAAAAAACATGCTGCTTGAATAATATGCTGCTTGATCGTTCGCCACCGATACTAATCTACTGTAATTAAGTTTCAGCTGCGGCCGCGTGTTCGCCGTACCGTGCTGCAACCAAACACTGAATTACCGGGCCTGGCTGGACCGTGACCCCGGGATTCGTACGGGGGAAGATATGCGCGGGCGGCTCTGTTGTTGTTTCCAGACAACACCTCAGAAACATGACAAG
>NC_082390.1:5523317-5539618 GCF_031168955.1 Gadus macrocephalus | reverse complement strand
TTTAAATACCCCCCCCTCCCCCTCATGGAGCAGACAGGCAGAGAACCCCCACACACACTAGCACACACAAACACACACCCCCCACACCGACAGGCTGGTAATAGGATAAGATCCATCGGCTAATGAGACCTCAGCCTTTTAATAGAATTTCTCCAGCTGATTAACCATTGATCAAATGTTGCACACATTAAGTTTCCTTTTTTTCACCCCCGCCTAAATCTATTTAAGAAATACCCACATTTGTCTCAGTCACTGTCGCCATAGGTTTTCCGTTCAGCAAGAGAGACAACCGAGGGAAAAGCGAACTCTGTTGATGTGCTACTCTCTGAGCGTGTGAGTGAGTGAGTGAGTGAGTGAGTGAGTGAGTGAGTGAGTGAGTGAGTGAGTGAGTAGGTGTGTGTGTGTGTGTATGTGTGCGCGTGTGTGTGAAACTGTGTGCAAGTGAGTTTGTGAATGTGTGTGCGTCTGCTTGTGTGTGTGTGGGTGGCTCGGGGGGGGGGGGGGGGGGAAGAAAAAAGAAAGAAAATGATCCCATTGCATTAATTTCATCATTTTTGGTGGAGGAGGAGAAAATTCATCTGTTTCCCTCTGGACACAAACGAAGGGTGAAAAGGACAGTGCATCAAAAGACAGAGATGGACTACCGTGAATTACAAACTAGCCTCGGGTAAGAATATTGCAAGAAAGCCGACGCGTTTCTGCTAATAAATATCCCATGCTCTTTGTTGTTTCTCACAGACTTCCACTTGGACAGAATGGGAACACAGAGCTTCGGAAAGCTGGATGGTATCTCGCCACGACCACATCGTGGCTCAGTTGTTCAAAGCACCATCCAGTGGGTTCCTATTCATGACAAACAGCAATGGTAAGAAAAGCCAACCCCCTTTATCTTTTAGCTTCCACTCAAATGCCTTGCCAGGCAACAGAGAATATGCTCGATGTTCGGGTCTTATTTTCGTTATTTGCGTTCATCTATTGCATCATGTTGGACTGTATTTTTCCTCTTCTTTTCTTTGGTCCCTTCATTTCATTTCATCGCCTCTCCCGGTCTCCGCATGGTGTCAATGTTGGAAAAAAATGAAGAAAAACCCTCGTGTCTCTTTCCGTTGATTCGAGGTCAAGGCCGGCGAGAAAACTGAAAAGCTATTTTATCGTTACCTTGACAACTTGAAGACTTGGAAACAGAAACACGAAGGAGTGAGTGTAGTGGAGGAGGAGAGTGGGAGCCGGAGAGGCAGAGGAAGGAGGGAGGGAGGGAGGGAGGGAGAGGGATGGAGGAGAGAGGGGTGGACGACAATCACCCGATGAGAAATGAGACGAAAAGGAGGAGGAAGAGGAGGAGGGGGAGGGGTTGGAGCCCGGAGGAGCACAGATGATTGAGAGGAGCGACGTGGAGGAGAGGCAGAGCAGAAGGAGGGCGAGGCGGGAAATGAAGGGAGAGCTGGCGGGACCGCCGGGGTTACTCCCCTCGTTATCCTGAGCGACAGGATGGAAACAAGGGGCTCTGTTACGGGGGGCTCTCTTAGGGCGCCGTGCAGCGACGCACGGCCCTCGCCCCGGCGCTGCTTGTTACACTGCTAGTACCCACCTCCACCTCCACCTCCTCCACCATCACCTCCACTTCCTCCTCCATTTCCACCTCCACCTCCTCCACCTCCTCCTCCATCTCCACCTCCAACTCCACCTCCTCCTCCTCCTCCTCCATCTCCACTTCCTCCTCCACCTCCTCCCCCTCACCTCCTCCTCCTCCACCTCCTCCTCCATCTCCACTTCCTCCTCCACCTCCTCCTCCTCCTCCACCTCCTCCTCCATCTCCACTTCCTCCTCCACCTCCTCCCCCTCACCTCCTCCTCCTCCACCTCGACTTCCTCCTCCATCTCGACCTCCATCTCCACCTCCTCCTCACCTCTTCCTCAGCTCCACCTCCTCCATTTCCACCTCCACCACCTTCTCCTCGATCTCCACCTCCATCTCCATCTCCAACTCCACCTCCTCCTCCTCCATCTCCACCTCCAACTCCACCTCCCTCCTCCACCTCCTCCTCCATCTCCACTTACTCCTCCTCCTCCCCCTCACCTCCACCTCCTCCTCCTCCACCCTCCTCCTCCATCTCCAACTCCACCTCCTCCTCCTCCTCCTCCACCTCTATCTCCACCTCCAACTCCACCTCCCTCCTCCTCCACCTCACTTCCTCCTCCATCTCCAACTCCACCTCCTCCTCCACCTCTATCTCCACCTCCAACTCCACCTCCTCCTCCTCCACCTCACTTCCTCCTCCATCTCCACCTCCATCTCCACCTCCTCCTCCATCTCCACCTCTACTCCTCCTTCTCCTCCTCCTCCACCTCTTCCTCCATCTCCACCTCCACTCCACCTCCTCCTCCTCCTCCTCCACCTCCTCCTCCATCTCCACCTCCTCCTCCTCCTCCACCTCCTCCTCCATCTCCATCTCCACCTCCACCTCCTCCTCCTCCTCCTCCTCCTCCAGCACTCCCCCTCCACCTCCTCCTCCTCCACCTCCCCCTCCTCCTCCCCCTCCCCCTCCTCCTCCACCTCCACCACCACCACCGAGGTAAGCGTGCGTCCCCTCCCCCTCCCGTGGCTTATCATCACTCCATCTCGTTCTGGATTGGCTCGTTAAGTTCCTCCTGCGTAGCACAGAGGATGGCCCCTCCTGCACCCGCTCCCCCTCCCTTTCAATTTCCCCGAGAGAGCTCTCTCTCTATCGGTCGCTCTCTTGATGTCTTTCTGTTTTTCTCTCCCTCTGTTTTTCACCCTCACTTTTGATGCCCCTCTCTCTCTCTCTCTCTCTCTCTCTCTCCCCCTCTCTCTTTTTCTCTCTCACACTTGATGCCTCTCTCGCTCCTCTCTTATCCTTTCTCTCTCTCACTCTTGATCTCTCCGTCTCTCTCTAGCACTATCTCTTCCTCTCATTTTCTCTCACTCTTGAACTCACTCTTGATCTCTCCATCTCTCTAGAATTATTTCTCCCTCTCTCTCTCTCTCTCTCTCTCTCTCTCCCTCTCCTCTCTCTCTCTCTCTCTCTCTCTCTCTCTCTCTCTCTCTCATTGAGCTGCAGTATCTTCTCTCTCCATATAGTCCTACCCTAACCCTCACCCTCCCGACTCGCTCCCACCACCTCTCTCTCAGACCCCCCTCGCCTCCTCCTCCTCCTCCTCCTCCCTGACCTCCTCAACCTGGAGTTTTCCAGGGATGCATTGCTTTTAACCGCTACAACCCACTACACCCCTACCCTCCCCCTGGCCCCCACCCCACTGTCCCTCCCCATGTCGGGGGGGGGGGGGGTGGTGCTGAATGACAGGCAGTCCCGGAGGGGTCGGGATGTCTTCAATTACATCACGCAGGAGACAGAGCGGGAGGAGGGAGGGAGGGAGGAAGAAGGGATTTGCAACCTCCCACTGGCAGCCATGTCTGCTGTACAATAGCCCAACGCAGGGTCCATTAGCATTTCCACACAGGACTACACAATGAACTCAATATGCACCGCTGCGCTGTGTGTGTGTGTGTGTGTGTGTGTGTGTGTGTGTGTGTGTGTGTGTGTGTGTGTGTGTGTGTGTGTGTGTGTGTGTGGGGAGGATACTCCCAAGTGCTGCATAATCCCAACGCGATTCTCCCCCGCCCCGCTCTTGTCGTTGGGTATTAAGTCCTTTATGGCATATTCTGTCAATGCTGTCAAATCACATGAATCACAGCCGATGAAGCCCGGCACAATGAGGGGAGTGAGTGCGGCCGCCCTATGTGTGTGTGTGTGTGTGTGTGTGTGTGTGTGTGTGTGTGTGTGTGTGTGTGTGTATCGTACAGTACACTAGAGATTACGCCCGCAGATGAAGACGTCTGAAGCCTAGGGGGAAGAGAGAGTCAAGTGGCCCCTCCAGTGGCCCTCGACGGCCTCCCTCGCTGTGAGAGAAGCGCGCGGCCGCAATCGACGGGAAACCCGCGCTAACCTTTGCGGCCCAAATTGTGTTCAGTGTGGATTGTGATTACGTCGGTATTTAATCACTTAGAGTGGTCGTCTCGTTACGAACCAAACAACGTCCATACGTGCGACGGCGGTTGTGTCGATTAGCATCAGTGTTGAGGCGGTGCTGACTGGAGGCAAGCTGTTTCTATACTAGGGTAGACGCGCTTTTTGGTGATGAATGAGATCTCTTTTTTTTTAACCCCATCCGTAGTACTACAAGTAGGCTGTTTTGTTCGGCCTCTTTCTCCCCGTCTCTCTCGCACTTTCTCCCTCGAACTCTTCTTCCCTGTCTGAATGTGCCCCTCCCTCCCTCTCTCTCCCCCCCTACATATCCCTCCCCCTCCCTCCCTCCCCAGCCACCTTTCCCTCTCCTTTCCTCCCCTCCCTCCCTCCCTCTCTCTCCCCCCCTACACATCCTCCCCCTTCCTACCCAGCCACCTTTCCCTCTCCTTTCCTCCCCTCCCTCTCTCCCCATCTCTCCCTACCGTCATCCCCCTCATATCCCTTTCTCTCCGTCCGTCCGTCCGTCCCTCCCCCTCCCTCCCTCCTTCCCTATCTATCCCTCGGTATCGCTCCCACTCTCCCCCTCTGTCTCCCTCCCTCCCTCCCCCCCTCCTCCTCCTCTCTCCCTGGCAGGTGCACTGCGGTGCTGCAGTGGTGGTGGAGGCATGCTATTCCTGGGAGAGGTGTCATTTAGCTGCGAGCAGCGGGCCGTGCCGAGCTAAACGAAAGCTCCCACCATTAGCAGGGCCTAATTAAGACACACTAATTACGCATGATGGATTGAGTGCTCGCTGAGGCCACCGCTAAATAAATAATAATATGTAATCTTTGTGCTTAAACAAACCGCTTGGGTTTGAACAGTCACCAGCCCCCCGGGTCTTGTGGGTAATTGTGGCGCAAAGAAAAAGGAAGAAGGGGAGAGAGAGAGAGAGAGAGAAAGAGAGAGAAAGAGAGCGAAAGAGAGAGAAAGAGAGAGAGAGAGAGAGAGAGAGAGAGAGAGAGAGAGAGAGAGAGAGAGAGAGAGAGAGAGAGAAAGAGAGAGAAAGAGAGAGAGAGAGAGAGAGAGAGAGAAAGAGAGAGAGAGAGAGAGAGAGAGAGAGAAAGATAGCTGAGAGAGGGAGAGACAGAGAGTAAGAGAGACAGAGACAGTTAAACCACTCTGTGTGGTGCATCATAGGAGATGTCAAAGGGAAAATGAATAACAGGGACTTTAAATATTCACTACAAAATGTGAGTAAATGGAGTTTTGTAACTGTGATTCGAAATTATAATGACTCCCACACTTTCCTTTGAGTCGAGGCAAACCATCTGTTTTTATAAAATACTTTAGAAAACCTTGGTTTCGTTATTTATCTGACACAATAACAGCATGGATGCTTTATGTGTGTGTCTACCTGTTTGCGTCCGCCCCCACGCTTGTGTTAGTGTGTGTGCGTGACCATACTTGTGTGTACGTCTGTCTATATCTGCGTTAATGTGTGTGCTTGGCCATGCTTATGTGTCTGTGTGTGTGTGTGTGTGTGTGTGTGTGTGTGTGTGTGTGTGTGTGTGTGTGTGTGTGTGTGTGTGTGTGTGTGTGTGTGTGTGAGTGTGTGTGAGTGTGTGTCCCTGTCACCGCGTCGGGCCCTCTGTGTGTGTTTAGGCTTCCAGGAGCGTGGCCTCCATGTAAATGAGTCCGGGGGGCCAGAGGGAACAAATTGTTTGTCTGGCCCCGGAGTGCCCTCCCGCACCGGTCGATACGGCTTCGCCGGCTCCACCACGCCTCCCCCTTTATCCGCAACTTCAAAGCACCTCATGAATCCATCGGCCATCCTACCCCCCTTCCACCCCCTTTTCCTCCAAGTTTGTTGACAACAAACATTCCTCTGCTGTCATCCTCCCTTCAGGTTTTTGAATATACCTCTCATCTCCATTTTTGGTGTCCCTTTGTCGTGTTGCGACGTCTCTTTTGATCGGTACGCCTATCCGTTGATGTACTCGAAAAACACAAGTGTCGTCTGATCCAGTCTCGCGACATGCATTTGTCACCAAAACGATCCATACCTCGCCCCTTCCGTTTCCATCAGCCTGCACACTAATGTCTCTCTATCCTTCTCTCCCTTCTCTTCACTCTCCGCCGTCTCCCATTTTCTCCATTTCCTCAGACCGTATGAACCGTGGACGGCACACTGGGGCTCACTAGAAACTTGTGTCAATAAAGCTTCCTTTCTACAGTGTAGTGGTGTGTCTACCAGAGCCCTCTGGACGGCAATCGCACACTGCATCTCCCTCCAGGGGCGTGAGTGGGTGAAGCCCATCAGAGTACAAATAAAATAATCTACATCAAACAAATAAAGTGTGTGAGTGAGAGGGAGAGAGAGAGAGAGAGAGAGAGAGAGAGAGAGAGAGAGAGAGAGAGAGAGAGAGAGGGATAGAAAGAGACAGAGAGACTAGAAGGAGAACGAGAGATGGAGAGAGCGGGAGAGAGAGGAAGAGAGAGGAAGAGAGACAGATAGAAAGACACAGACAGGGATAGAAAGAGATGAGGAAGAGAGAGAGAGAGAGAGAGAGAGAGAGAGGGGAACAGAGAGCCATACAGGGAGAGAGAGACACACACAGTCAAAGTAACGGAGAGAGAGAGAGAAAGAGATTGACACTCCACTCCTATGTAATCAATTGTACCAGAAAGGTTCCTTCCTCCTCTGTCTAGAAATAAGCCCAACTGTCCTTAGAAATGCCCCCACAGCGAAGAGAGGCAAGCGCCAGTTTTAGCCTACACCTGCAGAGGCGACAGAACCTGGGAGCACTGCTGGGAATACATACATATAACACGAACCACCGCCCCGCAACCCGAACAGACTCAGCATAACTTCCCCATCTCGCTCTGCGACCATGAGAGCGGATGGTAATGAGCAGGAAACAAAAGGCAGATGAAGGACTACCTGCTCTCTATGCATCTCTAAAGGAGTTCAGCGAAACACACATCAAAAGCGGAGAAGCCTCAGTAAACGTTTCCCCGCTGACAATGACCTCCCTCTCCCCCAACCGCCCATACTTCAAGCGTGGAGAAGGGAGAGTAGAAGAATGGGAATATTTAGAGGAATCTAGGCAGGTGTTTGCTGCCGTCATCAACGGCGCCATGTTTTTCCAGAAGTGAGCGAGAAGACGCTGTGTGGCTAGGTCGACCGCGGAACAAGCTAACAGCGGAGCTAGTCACGCGGGCGTCCTTTAATGTCGGCCTTTTTTCTTTTGTTATTATTTTGCAAGGGAAAGTTTAAATCAGATCTTGAAATAATTTGAATCGCTGGCGATGGCTGCGTCGTTTCCCTGTTGGATAAACGCGTTGGTCTTTACATTTCAACAACCCAGGCACCCCAAATAGCTTAAGCACAGACCTTCCACTCTGAATAATTCAATGGCTCCACTGGTCGGGGTAATAAACACGTTTGTACTCCCGTGTCGACCAGCCGTTGAAGAACAGCACAACAACCGCTTTGCGTTTGGGTCCCATTTGTTTTGGGGACATTACATGGCTATCACCACGTTATATATTTATATTTTTTGGTCCATAACTGCGCTGAATGTTTTTCGTGTGCAGACTGTATGCTGCATAATTCATGTGCCATCAAGAGTTCCCCGCTAGCTCCATGTCATTCCAAAGTGTTTACGGCGTTACATGGACAACACACAAACACGTGGGCGGGGCGACTCAGACGGCAAACAGACGGGTTTTGGTAGGCTGGGCTGGGACGGAGTGACAGCTATGCGTCAGACAGAGCAGTGCTTCTCATTGGCCAGCCATTAAAAATCCAATTTAATTAGATGGTATTTTTCAAAGTCAACCTGAGAGATATATGCATCGGAGGGCCTGAATATAGCTTGTGTGAAATAGTTATTGTACACTCCCAGTTTTATGGACATGTTAGGGACCCTATATGAGGAAGATATAGTACTTGTACTAAAGTATATAGCGTGCACTCGCATAACAGATAAAGCAGATGCAGCTAGAGAACCCACTCTGCACAGAAGCACATGAAGAACACATACATGACACACACACTCACTCCCTCACACACACACATGCACACACACACACACGCGAACACACACACCTGCACGGTAACAACATCATGAGCGATTAGGGCTGTAAAATAAAAGGCTATAAAAAATGCACTGCGCTGTTCCTGAGTGTGAGCTCGTGATTGTGTGTGTACATGTGCATGTGTTAGTGTGTGTGTGTGTGTGTGTGTGTGTGTGTGTGTGTGTGTGTGTGTGCGTGCCTTGAAGAGCTCTCATTCTCTCCTCTGACAGGCCGTCAGTGGGCTGCCGTGGCAACGGGAGTGGCCGGGTCCCCGGGGAACTCTGAGCTCAGAGGGTTTCTGGTAGGTGTTGGAGCGCAGAGTCCTCCTGAAAGCTTTTCCATGTTCCTCCTCCTCCTCCTACTCCTCCCCCTCCTCCTCCTCCATCTCCTCATCCCTCCGCCTCATATCACCCCGGCTCCTCTCCTTACTTTAAACCATCCCAACGAACCCCTAACCAATCACCTATCCATCTCTCTCTCTCTCTCTCTCTCTCTCTCTCTCTCTCTCTCTCTCTCTCTCTCTCTCTCTCTCTCGGTCTCTCTCAACCACCCTATATCTGTCTCTCACTCTCTGAATGTCTCTCCTTGACTGTCTCTGTCTCTCTCTCTCTCATTCTCTCTCTCTCACTATCTCTCTGTCTCACTCTCTCACACTCTCTTTCTCTCTCCCCTCCATCTGTGCATCTGTCAGTTTCCCACCGACATCTCGGTAACTATTCACTTCACGTGGTCTCCCCCCCCCCCTCCCCCCTGCCCCCCCCCTCCCCCCCTGCCTGCCCCCCCCCCCCCCCCCCTCCCCAACCCCACCCCCCTACCCCCCCTTACATCCTGCAACTGTCACACACTCCTCCTCCTGCCTCTTCATCTACTAGTCTCCTACTTCCTCTCTCTACTCCTGCTCTTTGCTTCCATCTCACTCTCTTGTTCAATCAGCCCTGTGTTGCCTCCCTCTTCCCCGCTTCCTCTCAGCTCCCCTCCGTCCGTCTGATCCGGAATGGCTTGTCTCGGCCATTGAAGCAGCCTCCTCCTCCTCCTCCTCCTCCTCCTCTTCCTCTTCCTCCTCCAGTGCATTAACCTCCATACATCTCAGGGGACGCCCGCTTCGGTTGACAGGTGTAAGGCGACAGGGCTTGGGGACGGGGAGGTCGGGCAGGGGGATGGGGGGGGGGGGAGATGTCCAACGGAGGAGGTGCCCATCACCCACGAATGACTGAAGAGCGAGAGCCGGCGTCGCCCGGTCTCGAACCGGCTGCTATGGCGACGGTCGGGGGTACAGCAGGATGAGATAATCAAGCAGGAGTGTATTGAGAGCAAGAAGCCTCAGGAAGCAGACCATGTGGGGGCAGGAGCTGTCACGGACCAGACCGGACCGGACTGAGAAGTAGACGACGAGACAGAGGGGGGAAGGTTGGGAATATTGGGAGAGAGGAGAGAGACACACCTGTGTAGGTGTGTGTGTGTCTGTTTGTTTGTGTTTGTGTGTGTGTGTGTGTGTGTGTGTGTGTGTGTGTGTGTGTGTGTGTGTGTGTGTGTGTGTGTGTGTGTGTGTGTGTGTGTGTGTGTACGTGTGTGTGTGAGTGTGTGTGTGTGTGTGTGTGTGTGTGTGTGTGTGTGTGTGTGTGTGTGTGTGTGTGTGTGTGTGTGTGTGTGTACGTGTGTGTGTGAGTGTGTGTGTGTGTGTGTGTGTGTGTGTGTGTGTGTGTGTGTGTGTGTGTGTGTGTGTATGTGTGCGCGTGCGTGCATGCGTGCGTGCGTGACTCTATTCACGTTGTGAGAGAACTGCGAAGGGTTGGAGTGACCTCAAAGACCAAGGTGCTCTGAAAATAAGAACGACGACTACTGCGATACAACCTGCAGAAACTGGAATGTGAGTGGAAAGTCTTTGCTTGCACTGTGATACTAATGAGGAACGTTTACACAAGACGACTTCCATGACATTCTTGCTAAAGGATATGAAGGCCCTGCTAATATTGGCGGGGAGGATAGCTTGTTAAGTTTAATGGTGGTACTACATGATTTTAAGCCCCCACACACACACACACACACAAATCCACACACACACACACACACAAACGCACACACACACACACACACACACACACGCACACGCACACACAGTATCACTATCCTCCTCTTTGCGGGAACACCGAGCTGCACCTTGAGGAAATTAATTTACTTTACGCTTTAGGACGGGCAGTAAAAAAGGATGCTCGTAAAAAAACGGGGTCCTTTATGCGCAATCAATACAGAAAGCAATAAGCCAGCAAAGCTCCTCTATCACGTCCTCCCCTGATTCTGCCGAGGCTGCTTTGCTGCCATCATGGCTTTATGTGGAGGGCATAGACACCAAAAATATAGAGCATGAACCTAGCATCTTTGGGGTCACCTGTTAGTGACCAGACCACCATGTTGAGGGATCTGTATTGGATTTCTGTGGTTGCCGCCATTGTTTGAGGTTTCTTCCAACCAACAGTGGAATCAATCCATACTTGGCACATGGGAAGGCGGGAATTGAGTGACCATCTTGCACTAGTCTACAGCCAAAACGTATGAGTGTTCAACCCTTCGGTTGTTGGGACCTCTAAAAATACATTATGCGGCGACGAACTCGCCACTGAGATCCTGACCGAGCTAAGGAAACCATTTGTCCTCGGTACAGAATGGCGGCAGGTCGGTCTGCATCCAACCCTTGCGAGCCAGACCACAGGACGAGGAACCACATGGAAGGCACTTCCACCTGGAGCCTAAGGGTGTGGCTCTTCGAATGGCCACTGGCCGGCTGTTTCAAAAATGCATAGGCTGCTCTGGTTGAGTCCATGGAGGAGAGGGGCTTCCTAGCCAGGGATGTAAAGTCGATATTACTTCTGCAGGTAATAGTCTCCGTAGTCTGCGATACGGTGTGATTGACGTTGAAAATCATTATTTCATGAGGAAGTTATGAAGGCATAAAGAATGCATGGGGACGTGATGACAGATTCAGATGATTGGCAGTTCTGCTCGGGTTTGTGCCCAGAGCGCATGTGTGTGTGTGTGTGTGTGTGTGTGTGTGTGTGTGTGTGTGTGTGAGTGTGTGTGTGTGTGTGTGTGTGTGTGTGTGTGTGTGTGTGCACTTTAGGGTAGAAGCGTTCCCATCAGAAACCTATAGAGTGATGCCTCTCAAACTATTTCCTTGGTATTATCATACAATCTACTACACCATTGAGTGAAACACACACACACACACACACACACACACACACACACACACACACACACACACACACACACACACACACACACACACACACCCACACCCACACACACCAATTGGCTGCAGAAGGGTATGATTTTCAATATTCTGGTACAGGTTTCAACGACAGCCAGGGTTAAAGGTTAACCGCCTAATGCCTGCACTGTAGAGGCAAAGGCAGAAGCAGGACGCACCGAACCACCGACAAGAGGGCGCCTGGCCGCCCATCCTCTTATCAATGACATCAATGAGTCTCACATATTTCTATGCATGAGAGCAGTTCAGAAAAACGACCCGATGACGCCAGGCTTAATACCATCACACTCTTGTCTGTCGGGCTTAAAGCATCTGGAAGATTGCGCGTCAGTGAATCTCGGGAGGGGATGAAGGGGGGCCGTTACGAGGAGGTGTGTCACGCTGATTAATCCCGGAGACCCGTGGTGCGAGGCGGGATCGCGTACTGCTGCCACTGCAGTTCACGTCCGCCGTTTTGGAAGGCCTTCGGAGGAGGGCAGCGGTGGATCATTACTCACCGTGGAGTGCACACCAGTCGGCCTGCACGTGCACACGTCCAGCGGAGACGCTCGCTCGCACACAAAATGCACACAAACGACAATGGGGCCGGTGGAACCAGCTGGAGAGAGCTGAGAACTTTGCAACAATTTTTGCATCAGCTGTTTTGTGGTGAGGGAGGGAGGTGGGGGGGGGGGGGGAGGCGTGACAGACTGCCCTGTACGGCAAGAATAATTGCTGTGTTTTTGGAGGATATTGTGGTTATTTCGTGGAACACTTGCGCAGGCCTTTAGGACTAAAGTGCCTCCATGAAGGTTTCTTATTTGTTCTGCATTAACAGTCCTTCTCACCGCTCGTTCGGAAGTGATTCAGTGCATTTAATCCAGCGAGAGCCCTTTGGAGTAAGTAGAAGAGAGAGAGGAGAGAGGGAGGGAAAGAGAGAGAGAGAAAGAGAGAAGGGGGGGGAAGAAAGAGAGAACGAGACACAGATAGACATAAAGAAAGAGATGGAGACAGGGGGAGAACAACAGGGAGAGAGAGACAGACAGACAGACAGACAGACAGACAGACAGACAGACAGACAGACAGACAGACAGACAGACAGACAGACAGACAGACAGACAGACAGACAGACAGACAGACAGACGGACGGACAGACATAGAGTGAGAGAAAGAGAAAGATAGAGAGAGAGAGATGGGGAGAGAGGGAGAACGAGAGGGAGAGACATAGAGAGAGAGAGAGAGAGAGAGAGAGAGAGAGAGAGAGAGAGAGAGAGAGAGAGAGAGAGAGAGAGAGAGAGAGAGAGAGAGAGAGAGAGAGAGAGACATAGATAAAGACAGAGATAGAGACAGAGCGAGAAAGGGAGATAGACATGGCAGAAGGATTCAAGGGGGAATAAAACAAAACACTCTTACCTGTCTCACACCTCCTTCCGGTGAAGCCTTGCTGGCAAATGCAGTTGTTGGGTGAGACGCACGTGCCTCCGTTCTGACACAGTCCGTCACACATCGCTAGACCGACCGGGGAAAAGAATAAATAACAAAAAACAAAACGGCCATTACTCATCAAGATTAACGAGCATCAAGTATGTAATCAGCCCAGCCACAGCATTACGTATTTGAATACCGAAAAATTGCTAATTCAGAGGAGTTAGTCATTATGGCAGACGTGCCGTACAAATCGCTCATCGGCCTGCGTTGATGTGCACCGGGCAGATGTTTAGTTCACAGAATCATCATTATTTGTGGAGGGATTGACTGAATCGTTGGGATATTTTGACACACCAGTGAAAAGGGAAAAAACAACGACATGGACATTGTCCTACATGGTGTTGGGATAAAACAAGGACTGCAAGGTCAAAGCGTCAGTCAGTGAAAGGAGCGGCAATAACGTTGTGGTTTTGTTCAGAGTTCATGAGGATCAATATGATAGCTATGATAGGATCGATGGGATTTCAATATTGCATTTAGTAGTTGATTAGCAGGCACTCTTACTCAAAACGTCAGTGGGGCTAAGAAAAACGGAGGCATTGCAATCAAAATTGGAGTAACGACAAGAAAATTAAGTGTTTCTAAAAAATAATTGGGGAAAGCTAATCAGAATGACAATGCTAGTAGACTATTACTATGTGTGTGTGTGTGTGTGTGTGTGTGTGTGTGTGTGTGTGTGTGTGTGTGTGTATGTGTGTGTGTGTGTGTGTGTGTGTGCGTGTGTAGCACTAAGGGCAGTGTCTTTTCTGTTTGAGTCAAACTTGCTTTACTATAAAAATAACTTCAAAGACAAGTCAAACATTTGGTGTAAAACACCGGTCTGGTGGTGTCCAGTAGTGTAAGACACACGTCTGGTGGTGTCCACTAGGGTACACTAGTGTAAAACACTCGTATGGTATTGTACACTTGTGTAAAACACATGTCTGGTATTGACCGCTAATGTAAAACACACGTCTGTTAGTGTCTGCTAGTGTACACTAGTGTAAAACACATGTCCACTAGTGTAAAACACACGTCTGGTAGTGTGCACTCGTGTAAAACACATGTCTGGTGGTGTACACTTGTGTAAAACACACGTCTGGTAGTGTCTGCTAGTGTACAGTAGTGTAATACACATGTCCAGTTCCGTCCGGTTGTATCGAACACATGTCTGGCGGTGTACACTAGTGTAAAACACATGTCTGGCGGTGTACACTAGTGAAAAAACACATGTCTGGCGGTGTACACTAGTGTAAAACACATGTCTGGCGGTGTGCACTAGTTTAAAACACATGTCTGGTGTTGTACACTAGTGTAAAACACATGTCTGGCGGTGTATAATAGTGTAAAACACATGTCTGGTGGTGTACACCAGTGTAAAACACATGTCTGGTGGTGTACACCAGTGTAAAACACACGTCCGGTTGCGTGTGGTCGTTCAAAACACAGGTGCGGTGTCGCTGATGCTTACCCTTGCAGACGGTTCCGTTGCCGGTGTAGCCGGGCTTGCAGGAGCAGCTGTGTCCTCCCACCATGTTGAAACACAGAGCGTTTTCGTCACAGTTGTGCATTCCACTCAGGCACTCGTCATGCTCTGCAGGGAAACAACCAGAGATACGACACCATGTTAAACTCGACAGGTCTGATGGGTCTCACATTTCATTCCCACACCGTAGGTTAACGCAAGGTTTCTATGCTGGTTCTTTCTTCTATTTTTTACCATTTAGCAGAAACTTTTATCAAAAGCGACAGCGAGTTCAGATCAAGGATACCTTGAGGTAGACTGCTGACTCAGAGATCAAAGCCAGTAGCTTCTGGATGGGGATGGACCACCCTAGCTTCTACACCACATTACCAGACAGTTTAAAGCATAATGATCCAAGTATAAAATATGGAGTTTGATTTAGACCCGTTTACTGTTAGAAAACTAACAAACAAACTAACTAACTGGTATGTGACTTCACAGTTTGGCTTATTGATGTAAAAATGATAAGAATGAACAAATGTCAATTATTTTATGTTTTATTCGCATATAGTTACAATCACAGATCACAGGTTGTATAATAAGCAATACTTTGGGTTACATGCTGTTTTTCAAAATCTCTTTCTTAAATAGTAAGATTCCTACATCTAAACCCATACAGAGCGGCTGATGAGGAAGGCATTGCATGCACTCTTCAATACTACTCTCGTGCCGGGGCGGACAAGTAGCGCTACCTCAGAAGCTGACATTGCTTTGCGGCCACAGATCAAGACCAGCATAATCTTGAAGAAGTATCCTTTGTTCTCAGGGCAAGAGAAGAGTTGACTGTTTGAGAATAGCGACCCAAAATAGCAAGGCCAAGGACACTTGGATGATAAGCCCGCTCAGCCAGCATGTCTTCACCTTCATGGATTCTGACAAGAGGCAGCCGTAGAGACATTAACATCCGGGCCTCTGAAGTGAACATCATCGGTTTTCTCCTTCCCTGCTCCTCATCTCGAGGCAACAGCACTGGCAGTATGTGGGAGTTCACGGTCAGAGCCAACCATCCACAAACAAGTCTACTTCTGGATTTAAACGCTGAGGAAATTTTGCGAAGTTTGCGAAACGGCTCCTTCGGTCCACTGATTAAATGAGACAGCGGTCAGGGGATTCCATCTGGACCACGTCGACCAATGGGAGCCACTCATCCAACGTGACCACTCAGAACTCCTCCAGTCGGATTTGAGGCAGAACCGGACGCAACCCCCGTGTGTGTTGATAAAAAGAAAACGCTGCCTCTCTGATTGTATCTGGCAGCCCTTCGGTGCAGAGAGCTGTCACACCTGTATCCCAGCGACCTCATGGTCCCTGCTCTTCTTCTGCTTGCCAAATACGGAGGCTGGGAGAAAGACAGAGGCGGTTGCTTCATGCTTATTGCGTCAGATCTATGTGGACGCGCTTCTTGAGGTCAACCTGTACCCCGGTCAGACTTGAAGATGATAGAAGTTTGAGCTGAGCACAGAGGGGCCATCACAGTGTCTACGCTCCGGTTGGTGAGCGGGTAGGATAGAGGCATCAATGGATTTCGCGGCAATGCTTTGCCTGATAGGAAATGATTGGCAGAGACCTGCACACTATGTCCTCAAACTGATCATGTGAAGGACTAAATTAAGGAGAGTGCACTTTGCTGTTTGTCTTATCAGACAGACCTCTCGTCTGTGATTAACGTTGAACAAAGGATAAACTTTTTTTCGTATGGTGTTTGCAATGCCTTTCATAGAGCACTATATTTAGGCCATTCACTTCATGTACTTTAGTTTATACTTTAACTAAAGACTATTGAAAATGGTATGTTTTGCAGCATTTTGCACTTTGCCTTGAGTAAGGACTTTGTTTAACTGCTACCACTGTTCTGCAGCAGGGAAAGGCATAGCACAGCATTTTGCAGCCTTCTGGTAACTTTAGAAGGTCAGGGGTCAGTTTGCCGGGCCAATGGCACCTCGCCAAAACCCACTCATTGTTCTTTCTGCAACCTCCTAGCAACGAAATGTGTTCGACCCCTTAACCCAGATTGAAGGAA
>NC_082390.1:5515817-5520817 GCF_031168955.1 Gadus macrocephalus | reverse complement strand
AGGGCTAGTCAAGGTCTGATTTGAGCTCGCAAGCCGCAACACAATCAACACAGAAATTCAAAATGAGCCATTTAACATTCAATGGTTTATTGTTTTTACTAGCCCACCTCAATAGAAGAGTTCTTACTTTAATGATTTATGAAAGCACAACAATTCCCCAAGAAAATCGCACCGTGCATCTAGTTGTTACTATAACGTTTTAGTTTCTATCATTGCACTCACTTTTCTCTGAATAAATTGACACTTCAACAGAGGTTGCATAAATGTGTTTGTGGGCTGCCAGGCTAATGACTCCTGCAGAACAACACCCAGCCCTGGGTCCCTGCCACTGAGGCAGCAGTGACGTCCAGTTACACTTGGCCCATGCCAATATATAATTCATGATCCCCCGGATTCAGCGTGAGTTGAGTGTTTTCCATGGTTATGTCATTTGCATTTTTATTCACATCCAGTGTGTTTCAGTGGTAGACGTGGACTTTTCTGTGGCTTGTATGTGTGTGTTTGTGTGTGCGTGTGTGTGATATAGGTCCACTGTAGTCACCTCAGCTTAGGGCTGCACGATTATTGCCAAAATGATTATCATGATTATTTTGATCAATATTGATATCACGATTATTTACCACGATTATTCATTGAAAAAAAAAATCTTTCGAATTTCTACCACCCCCTTGTGGTAGGAGCCACACACTGTGCTCAGCGGCAAATTGCCGCCAGGCCACGCCCCCCCCCTCCCCCTGTTTTCACGCTTCGCGCCGGACCCACGCAGTCGCAGACAGGTGTACAGGGAGCGCTTGGTTTGCTTTGCAGCGGAGGTAGAGCGTTTACTGCATGGGCGGGGCTCGTTTCTTTTTTCGTTTTCTTTTTTTTTGCGGACGCATTATTTAAAATTAAAAATTTAAATGTAAATTTAAATAAAAAAAAAAAATCTTAAAAATTAAATGTAAAAAAAATATCGCGAAAATATCGCGGGAACACTACGCGTCATCGTGGGACGCCAATATCGTCATTGCGATAAAAATTCGATATATTGTGCAGCCCTACCTCAGCTGCAAACAGATAACTAATCTAGGATACGTCATATGCGGCCGTCCCCAGTATTCAGTTCCCTCCTCCCCATCCACACCCACCCACACCCACCTCCTCGCCAACTCGCGAACCCACATCACCCCTCAGCAGCTACAACCTCAGTTCAAAAGCATCTGCTCTCCGACGGCGACTTAGTCTGATATTTATATATTCCGCGAGACAAGGATGAGCTCATCGCGTGCTCGGGGAGAGGCTTCTGAAGCTTGTACCAGTCAGCATCCCTGGCTCCGTCAGCCTCCGTCAGCCTCCGTCAGCACGAATGACCCTAGGGTGGCTGGGGGAAGCAAGACGCTCAAACCTGAACCTTAAGCATCGCACTCCTGCCATCACTTTAGTAAGTAAGATAATTAAATATGTATTCTTTTTTTAAATTATTTAAGCCGTTTCCGACGGTAACTGTGATTAAGGCCGCGTTCACATCTAGCGTTTTTTGTAATAGGGAAAAGTTGAGCCAACCGTTTTTTCAACAAAAAGAAAAGCTGGCAGCGTTTTTGGCCCTAAAAGCGCCGAGAGCGTTTTTTCTATTGCCTATCAACGAACCCATTCTAGACCCGACGTTACCCGCCTACTATGTATCCAGGATAGAGCCCATTAGACATGTTGTAGATCTCAACATGTTCTGTAATTAAAACTATTAATCGCTCCACCGGCACTTTCCCGAGTGCCATTGTTTCTTGTTTTGACAGTTGAGAG
This sequence comes from Gadus macrocephalus, assembly GCF_031168955.1. NCBI lineage: Eukaryota > Metazoa > Chordata > Actinopteri > Gadiformes > Gadidae > Gadus > Gadus macrocephalus. The sequence goes on along the minus strand of NC_082390.1, from coordinate 5,519,038 downwards.
TTTCCTTCGTGACGAAGTGTCAATGTTCCGCTTGTGATTGGTCAGTTGCCCAAAAGACGCCTGACGTCGGCCGCTTTCTTCCTGAAAGTTGAACTTTTTTCAACGCTCCGTATGGCAGAAAAAAACACTGGGAGAGGCGTTTAAATAAGCGGCCGTGACTTTTTCCAGAAACGCTCTGCTCCATAGGAATATAATGTAAAACAAGCGCTGGCAGATTTAAAAAAACGCTAGATGTGAACGCGGCCTAAGTATGGCCAGGTGTTAAAACAGCGTTGAATTTAGTTCATTGATGTTAATATTATATTTTAATATTTTCGTAATTATTGTTTTCATGGGCCATGGTTCAAGCTTCTGCATTTAGCCTAGGGCGAACCAGGTGGACGGGGTGTGACAGAACGGTCGGAGAGGAAGGGACTGGGAGGAGACTTCTGAAACCATAGTGTATGTAATTGCTACTCAGCTACAGTGCTTAATAACATTTGCCAAAGAGAGTCAAGTTTGTTGAGATTCAATTTCAACCGAACAAAATTCTTGTTCTGCACGACTAGCGAGATGCACAGACCTAATTCATTAATCAATTTCTCCTGAAATTGCATTTATCTCGATTTTGCCCGAACTAAATGACTAATCCCCAATTGGGATTGCATTATAACTTGGTGGAAAAAGCATACGTGAACATATTTTATTTGTGTTTTAATTCAGCCGCTTATCGCAAGGAACAGCCTGTGTGACTCCAGTTCATGCAGAGCAGTATCTTAATTAGATTTCAGTTAACCAACAAACACAAAGAACGACTTCTATTTGAAACACTGGGTACATTTAATAAATACACGAACACAGCCTTTCACTCACTAATAGCTGATGGAACCACCCAACCATAAGGCACTGACACATTCTTTGTGATATTTTCCCTTGTCACGACATACAGAGTGACGCACACGCCGCTCACTTAATGTCATGGTAGAATGACAGGCTGCATTAGCTGTTAGCTAGCTCCTGAGCTAGTTCCTTTTCTTTTCTAGCGAGATGGAGACGGATACAAATGCCTCGTTTCCGACCAGGGGAGAGCAGAGCGGTTCGGGTAGGGCGGCTCGGAGCGGGACAGAATGTGACACAGATAAACAAAGAACAACAATGGAGGATGTCCAGCAGTTCCTGAACTTTTGCGCAACATTTTCTTCAATAAACTAAGCTTTCGCCGTTGTCCAGAAATATACTTCGCGAGTACTTTGTTTGTTTGTCCTTATCCCCCTGTCGCACGGAAATGACAATTCTGTCGACCAATCAACGGATGGCAGTGTGTAGCTTAACCTTTTCCTACCTTCACCTCGTTCGTTGCAAAAAGACCACCAGGACACCGTTTGACCCAATCCTTTCAATCCTGTCAGACCCTTCCGACTGACAGACTCCACTTTGTTCCGAACCCCAGTGCTCCACCCCTGCCAGGCCGCTCCAGCCCAGCTCTGTCCCCCCGTCACCCCCAAAGCCCTCACCCCCTGGACCCCATCCCTTCCCCAGCGCTGCTGTCATCCCTCCCTGCTGCCTCAGTGCCTTAGGGGCATAAGTCTGGTTATCACAGGATTAGAACAAGGACACACACACACACACACACACACACACACACCCAAACAAAGGTATACACAAACATACACTCACACACCCACACAAAATAGTCTCTGAAACCACACACACACACAGACACACACCTCAGGACGGCCTTCTTTAATAGCATTCAAAGGGAGAGCGCAGTCAATCCGCTACCTTTCATGGATTAGTGGCTAATCTCACAGAGTGAGGAGCAGCTCAGGGCACTTTGGAGGGAGGAGGAGGAGGAGGAGAAGAAGAAGAAGAGATGGAGGAGGAGAAAAGGACAAGGGCCTGACCTTCAAGATGAAGGGTAAAATGATATTTAAAGACTGGAGCAACAGGGGAGGGAAACATGGACACGTTGCTCTTTTGTCCGTTATTTTCAAAGGGTTAGTGAAGTGGAAGTGTTAAAATCTAAAGTCAGGCGTTATTCATTTAGAAGAAGCAGACTTAGGAGGCAAAAAGGTCCAGATAGGGGAAACAAGCCAGTCACCTACCCCACCCACAGTGGGTGGTCTCGATGTAAGACCCTCCGCCCAGCACAAAAAACGGAATGAGCAATCTACCCAAGAGATGCATTGCTAAGCCCAACTCGACGTAGAAAAATGAACCCACCATGAAATGGGTCCACTACAAAGAGTGTGATGCTGTAGTCGCTTCATTGCAATATACACAAAGAGATATGGCCATCGATACTGTGTACATTGATTCTGCTGAGCTGGCACGTTATTAATTGCCGCAATCCATTGGAGATAATAAATGTCCTCATACATCACATTCCCATGGACTATCAATCGTTGGGAAGGAGGCTGCTTTAATGTTTCCCTACACAGTTTTAATGATTTTCTTGCCCTAAGACCCCAGACGAATTCGGTATTCTCTGTGGCTTCCTCTCCAGCAGAAGCAGATATTTCATTGATATTTATAAGGAATGGAAGCTTGATCTTAGCATGGCAACTAGCTACAGAGAGCTAGCCTAGCACCACAGATGTTTCATTGGTATTTACAAGAAATGTAGGCTTTTGGCTAGCTTAGCATAGCAACTAGCTACAGAGGGCTAGTACCGCAGATGTTACATTGGTATTTACAAGGAATGGAAGCTTGTGGCTAGCCTAGCATAGCAACCAGCTTAAGGGAGCTAGAACCGAACATTTTTCATTGGTATTAACAAGGAATGGAATCTCGTGGCTAGTACCATGTCGGTCGTCTCTTGTTCATTGTCACCAAACCAAATTATGGCTGCCCTCTTGTCTTGTCTTTTCCTTCATGCGAGAACCATGCAAACGTTATTGCTCGGGATCTAATTTGGCCAACGACTCACCTTCCCCTAATATTGGCGGAAGAGGTTGAAATGAGCCCCCCCCAGCCCCGACCCTGATTGTGTTCTGAGCTGTGGGCCGACCCGAGGGTCCGGCATGTTGGAGCGCTCAGGGTCTGATAGCACCAATAACTCAGCAGGGAGATTACGACAGTAATTTGACCGGAGCAGAAGAAAAGCCATTACATCACGGCGGCGTGCGAGCCTCAGTTTAATCACAGGAATTGACTTTTATAAAAAGGCGCGCCGGTGAAGTGGCGCCCAATTCCTGCGCTCCGACTTCCAAGGTCTTTTTTTTCTTTACGGGGGATCTGCT
>NC_082390.1:5505817-5510817 GCF_031168955.1 Gadus macrocephalus | reverse complement strand
AACACTGCATATCAAACACAACCTGGCTGTTTGAATCACTCTGTTTTTATGCACTGTTTAAGCACTCCCTCAGGTAACTATTGACTTGTATAGTATTCTCCTTGTATATTATTTCCCTGCATATATATTTTGTACTTTTGCACATTTATACTTGTTTTTAACTCTTATTCTATGTATAACATGGTGTTTGCAATTTCCTGTGGGAACCTTTCAGAGGGATTAATTCATTTCCTACCTATCTATACATCAATATACATCCCGGTGGATTTTTTAAAGGATACAAATAAAAGAGACAGCCCATGTCTATACTGTAATTACTTAAATGGCCATGCAATTGGCAAAGTGGGGATTGACCTGCGGACCTCTGAAACAGCCTTGGCACGACCACTTGTCTCCCGTGGCTGGTTCCCAATCATCATAATGACTCTTGTACTGCATGTGACAGTGTTAAAACCATTGATCATTTCTTCATTAAGTGGAGGTTTACACCCAGAAGGAGCAAATAGGATGTTTAAGTTTGATATTATCTATGTTTGTACCACAATATTGGTTCATACGTTGGTCAATAATGTTTCAAGCGTGTGAATTGCTTTTTAATAACGGTACACCCCTTATGTCACCGAATCGCTACAAACCCATCATTAAAAGAAAACGCCCGATAGCAGCTATTGACCAGGTCGACACTCTAAAGAAAGTAACTAATATCTCCTTCTTGGTAACTCCGGCATAAGCAGAAGCTCCCATATTGGGAAATAATGTAAGAGGGGTTTGTTGTTGCATCTGAGGCAAGCTGAGGGTGCTTACCCCCTGCTGAAGTACATTATTTTCACTGTGGTTTATTCCATGGTAAAATTACTATTTGGCACGTTGAGGGTCCGTACGTAGGATCCAGGATGTTTCTCTGACCGAATCGGTATCCATTCCTCTTTCCGTCATCTGCCTTATCGTCTTTCCTTATCTATCAACTGTTGAACAGTCTGTCGAGGAGTTACACGTCAAAGGGATGAATGTGAAAGTTACACTTTCTATTCCCTTTTTGACCCTTACATTTACCACACGAAGATGCCATACTGTATACATCTACAAACATATAGAGAGGGCAATTTGAGTCCATTACATTTACATTAAGGGCATTTAGCAGATGCTTTTATCCAACGCAGAATCAACGATGCAAGCCGACAGCCAGCTCGTCGGGAGCAGTGAAGGTAAGGTGTAACACCTCGAGGCGTGGATCGAACTAGCAACCTTTCGGTAACAAGTCAACCCGCTCTACCTCCGAGCTCGAGCTAAGCTGACCCCCATCATACCAGTTGATGTTATTAATTGCAGCGTTAGAAGTCCACCACTCAAGCCTCAGCACCATTATTTCCTGTCATACGGCTTTTCAGTCTGTCAACACAGGTTGATTAGGGCTTTCTACTGGCAATTCATCAAAATGAATAGCCTTTTCATAAAAATAAAAAAAGATTGTTACTTTGTAGTCATTTTATGAGACCCTTTTATACAAAGCTCAAGGGTGAATTCATGAACACTTTTGGTAATCCCGTACCCTTTAATAATGCTAAATTAAATACAGATTCTCCATTAGTAATATAATAAATGCGTTCAATTATGTGTTAATTTCCATCACTGAAGAAGAAGTGGACCTTTATTCGCCAGCACATTAGCAGTCACACCAACTCACCCCTAAACAAAACACATGGCAAACCTTCAGAAGGCAGGGCCTCGAAAAACTACATCTCACAACAATATGATGCAATGCAGTGCAATTCAACAGACAAAAAAAACATGATGGGTTTTACCTAACAAAGACAAGCTAATCTTGTGCGTGCTCCAGGTTGTTTTCCCAATTGATAACTCGGCCATGAAACCCACACACAGCTCTTTGAAAGAGAGGCTTCTCACTCGGCCCTGACATCCTGAATTCATTCTCTCTCGCTCAGCCTAACCGGCGAGCAGCAGCAGCGATGCTCACACCAAGGTGTCGGACGCGTTCGAGCCGAGAAAAATAAATATGTAATTTAAATTTAAATACATTTGCATTGGCATCAGATATCATGTCCTTGTGTAACTATAAACCCCCCCATCCCCTATGTTACACACTCCCCCCGGCCCACACACACACACGCGCGTCCATGCTTAAACTACAAGGGCAACATTTGCGTATCTTCCATCTGCTCTGACATTCACTTGCACTCGTTCTCCACCCCCCCCTGCCAACGATCTCTCCCTCCATTCAATCTCCAGCAGCCGCCAGTCAACAGCGGTCAATGGAAAGCAATCGTCCTCTGCTACGCGGCTAAATGAATGGAAGCTAATTCCCGCGCGAGGACAGAGGAGAGTGGAGACAGACAGGCAGATGGACAGAGAGACAGAAAGTGGATTTAGCCAGAGCGACGGCTGGATGGGGCGGGGGGGGGGGGGGGGCAGTTTTCGAGACAGCCAGTGTGGAGGAGTGAAGATTAAAATTAGGTAGATAAAGCAGAGGACAGAGGTAAAGTTTAAACATTAGCTTAGCAGCTAGTTAGCGAGAGAGTGCCACCAAGTAGAGAGAGGGAGAGACATTTCGCTCATCTTTTTCACTCCGAAGCCAATTGCCGGGTTAACCTTGAGCACCGAGCTTATGTGCCCCTGTCTCCCATTTTGAGGCCCCTGATTGGTCGACAGTGACGGCGGTTATGATGTACTGCCTATTAACTGTGTCGCCTCATCCATCTGGGTGCTGGCTGACAGCGGTTAGCGCTGCTAAAACAACCGGTACGAGGTGAGATGATGAGGGGGAGCCGTGTGACAAGCAAAGGGGGGGCTAGTGGTGACTCATCTCCATCGCTATTAACAGATTGGACTGTCATGTGCACGCATATGCCACTGCAAGAGAGAAGGAGTGGGCAGATACAAGGGCCTTTTTATTGCTGGGTAAACACACCGGTGTGAAAGCATATCTTTCGCTATGTTGGGGTGCGTGCGTGCGCGCGCGCGCGTGTGTGTGTGCGTGTGTGCGTGTGTGTGTGTTTGTGTGTGTGTGCTCCTCCAAATAGGAGCTACACAAACCGACAGCATCACCTGCAGTATGATGATAAGGGCCTGATTAGGTTAAAAGATGAGTACTCAGAAATTAAAGCTTTTGCATTGGATAGGAAGCCTTTACCTTATCATAATGCGTTCTGTGCCAGAGATGCGTACATAAGTACATAAGATGTGTATAGTTTTAACATGAAAACGATCAGGTTTTAAAAGGTATGTTGGTCAATTACAGCAAATCAATAAATCAAATTGATTAAATAAGAAAACAGGTCACGTTTATGGGTTAAGTGGGTTTGAAGGCCTGAAGGGAAGGGTGGGATATTTTCATTTGGACACTTTCAAAATCGGACTTACTCTGGCTGGCGTCTCCAAATAGCCTTCTCTAACTTTAACATGAAGACAATCATGTTTTAGCCAGACAGGAAGGGTGTGGGGAAAGACGCTCAGTATGGAAATGGCCACAGGGTTTGGGGAAGAGACCAATTTTTGAAAATACAATTCCCTATCGAGTACAGAAAGGCCTGACCAGGCCTTTCTGTACTCGTGTTTGCGTGTACAGAAACTTGTGTTTTTCGTGCACATAAGCTCGTGTTTTTTTAATCACACATTCAAGAACGAAAACATATGGAGAGACTTTTGCCATTTACTTTCCGGACTTCATATTAGAAAAAACTTGACTTTTGAGGTCCCGCAACACTGGTGCCAACACTTAAAACTCACATAGCACAACCGCTGAATAAAAGAAAAACACACAAAAAAAGAAAGAAGTAGCCAAAGCTGGAAGTGGCGACTCTTTTCAAAGACAATTTTGTGTTTGTGAGCTGAACAGACTCACAGTTCAGTGCGTCTCAAGGAGCTACCGAAGCAGACCGTCAGCCCCCTGCCAGTCAGACTGCAGTCCCCGGCAGCCTGGGCTGAACCTGTCCGACCGCCCAGATACCGCGCGCACTTACTGCACGCTGCAATTTCTGGTCGCAACCGAGACACTCCAATCTTCCGCGGTGCGCATCACCGCCTCGCTGGTACGCGATTACAGACACCGGGGCCGACTCTGAATACCGCCAAACAGATGTGATGGTCGCACTTAAACGCTTACAGGCGGATATCTGTAATCGCGGTCGGGGCGCTCGGTGCGGCGTTTTCGCCGACATTTCACACACCAGCTGCAGTGCGTGCTGATTGGCCCTCGAGCATTTGCACGAACGAGAGCAGGGGGGGCTCCCTAGGCCTCCCGATTCCCCCCACCGTATCACCATCCGATCTCTCCATTCTCTCTCCCGTAGAGAGAGAGGGAAGGATGCTGCTGTTCTGCCAGTCTGCATACCGACCGCCTGGGAGCAGACGGATAAGAGCACCAATACATGGACTAATGTATAGATTTGTCTATATTAATTAGGGGAGGTTGCAGATACGGGTAAGATGGCCGACAACAGGTGAGGTAAACTGATGATGCTCACGGTCAGGTGACCGCGGAAAGAGGACTGGAGGAGGCGGAGTCGGATGTTGGGGTTAACCACGTTGTGGTGTATTTGCAGAATCGTTTTGATTATTTGATGTGGTTTCCGAATTGGACACACGCGTAGAATTCTGACGGGCAAGGATCTGTAGTGAGGTCGGGATCTCATGTGATCTGAGAGGGTTTGGGGGAAGAGCCATGGGCGTGATTTATCAACTTCAACCCGCGGTTAGGTTTGCGTTCAGCTGTGTGGACGTCAAAGTTAGGACTAAAGAGCCAACCGTGAGATTGACGCCGGCCACAGTGCGACTCAAGAGGGGAGCCCTTCAACAGCCACCCTGGAATTGGGCAAATTTCCATTGCCTTCCAAAGGCTCACTCCTTCACTTCCTCCCACATTTACGGGAGGGGGATAACTCACATCAATGGTCGGACATAGGCGGGTTTTCTTCACTCGGATCTTCCCTGATCGGACATGATCGTCTGATCCAGGTATGGTCTTAATGATATATGGGGCTCCA
>NC_082390.1:5460328-5505717 GCF_031168955.1 Gadus macrocephalus | reverse complement strand
CCTGAAATCACCATTGATTTAACATCGATTTGTTCACCTCATCTGTGGGTAAAGTGTTTGTCCATGTATGTTCGGGGTCAGCAAAGAAAACCAACAATAAAAAAAAGTTATTTGGGGGGCATCAGATATGATTCTATTTGATGTGTATTTACTGTATTTGTAACTCTGCAAAGTATTTTTTTTTACGCTCATTTGGCCGCCGTGATAATAGTTGTTGTTACAGTGCCATCTTGTGGAGCTAATGGTACATTACAGAGGCTCATGCAGTACTGCCACATGCAGTACTTCAATTCAACAAGCCATGGCACTCGTGATCTACTGCGGGGCTGCGTATTAAACTTAAACGTGGAAAGGTTGAAAATAGCCCAACATGAAAGGTTGGTCAAAGATGCATGTTACTAAACAGTCTATGACCTAATATTAATTACAGGCAACCAAATCTTTGCCAATGCATACTTTTAATATCCTAGGATTTGAGTTGGTAGAATATCTGAACATATGTAGGTATTGTGTCTATATATTTCGTTATGTCTATATTTTCATTTATATCATTATGTGTTATTACTGGCTTTTTTTTCAAACTATATTATTGCACCAATATGTGCACACATTTTGAGAGAATGTATTATCTATATTGCTGGAGCAATAATTGCTTAAAGTAATTTCCCATTACGAAGCATATCTTGAAATATACATATTTCAAGATATGCTTCGTAATAGGAAAGAAGGAGTAACAGATACATGTATCTGTTACTCTCTGGAAAGTTTGTTGAAGTACCAGTCGCATATGTTCATGTAGCAGACCACTGTATGTTGGACTGAGGACCTTGGAGCTATAGGCTATCTCATCAGCTCAGGAGCCCATGTCTGTCCTCCTGTTGAATCAGGCTCCAGCTCTCCCACAGTTAAATCCATCACTGCTGACAAAGACAACAGCTCCTCAGCGGTAACGGCCCGTTCACCTTAACATACTGAACACTATTGCTATTTAAAACCCCATAAGGAAAACACGTTCATGAGGGGAAAAGCATAGGGTAGACTACAATGGAGAAGAACCCTGTGAGAACATCGTTAAATGCACTTCTCCTTTTTCATCCCTTCCCCCTCCCCCATTTAAAACAGTTATATTCCCCCAATGTTCTTACTAGCTCAGGGATTTTTATTGACTGTCCGCCGCGCATTGCAGTGGCTCCCCGGCCCCTCCCATATTCGCCCGGGCCCTATTGTGGCCTGAGGGCATTGAGCTGGCTCATTGGGCCCTTGTGCTAAAAGCCCACCCCCGGCCCCACCACCACCACCCCCACACCATTCACAAGGCACACAGAAGCTCATTAGAACTCTATAGACACACAATTGTGAGTCCCACATTAGAAACTTCCTCCACTAGACCACAGACACCACACAATGTGCCAGTTTGCTGCTAAGCTAAGCGCATTGTCTTCCTGATTCATGGAGTCTGGCCCTCCATTGAGGATATTAAGTTCGAGTGGTGGAATATCAATTGGGGGTGCAAAGGGGCGCTATCTATTTTTTTCTCCCTCTTCAAGAGCTTTATTGCGGGGAAGAGAAAGAGGGAGCATAAAGAGTCCTCAGCTGGTCCGGCAGGAGCGCTCGCTTTAGACGGGACGGCGGCCATTGTGGATCACTCTGAATGAAGGGACGGCTTTTTTATCTTTTCCCTCCATTTTCCCTCCGTCCATGATCAGAGGGCAAGAGAGAAAGACAGAGAGAGGGAGGGAGACGGAGACGGAGAGAGAGGGAGAGAGGGTTGGATGGAAGAGGGGGGGGGGGGGGGGGGGGGGTACAATGAGGGAGACATCAAATAAATCCTCACAAACTTTCAGGGACATTTCTCTTGCTCGTCCCCGTAGGAGAATAGTCTAATTATAGCTCCCTCCATGTGAAGAGCTCTATTGGGCTGGGTCTAATTAACAAGTGCTGAGTCCTAACCATGACACGCTCTCAGACATGCTCTTTAAGTCCCCTGAGATCAGGAGGGAACTCTGACACTGGCATCAGCGAGCACACAATGACTGTGTGTGTTTTTTCATCTGTTTTTCCATATTTTCCTGGTACGGATGCCCATAGGATTCTTCTGTTGTTTATACATGAAATGAAAGACAAATCTTTGAGGCTTGTGGAATATTACTGCATGAATAATGTATGGTGAAAGGATTCTGCTAGTGTAACCCCACAAATACCCTTACACCACCACCTTCAACGTCAACACAGGCAATAAAGTACGACTGGGGCCGAGCGAGAGACTGTCCAGATGGAGAGGGAGGGAGGGAGCGAGGGAGAGAGAGATCGGCAGGGAATGTCAGAAACAACACCCCTCACGAAGCCTGTCAACATAAACACACACACAGACCGACACACACACACACACACAAACACACACTCACATCACCCGCTGTGATGTGTGTGGGGGGGCGGGGGGGGTAAGGTGCCCCAGACACGGAGCCTCGCTGTAACCCTCATCTCGTGGCCCGACGTGCCCCCCTCTTCCACCAGTCTGGGGAATAAAAACCCTCAAATTTGATTACAAGCAACCTTTGGCTCCATGGCCGTCGTACAATAGGCCGAGCTGTCTGGGCCAATTTCCATGCTCAGCATGAGGTATCAAGTCTCTCTCTACAAGCCAGGCCCCCCCATCCCCACCTCGGCCGACATGCCTGTTTACGGCTTCCCCTTCCCCTCTATGGAGAGCCGGCTCTGCTGTTAAAGATCATTAGCTGGAACGCTCAGCGTGGCGCTAAAGGTTACACGAGCACCGCGCACCGGACTTGTTTACATCAAAACATCCCAGCGTGTGCGCCGTCCGTGTGTGTGTGTGTGTGTGTGTGATTCTTTGTGTTTCTATAATCTCTCCATAGTAGGAAATACAAGCAGTATGTGTGCAAACAGAGAACCAAGTGGACAAACTAAGCAAATGCATGCTTAGGATTTGTGTCGTTTATAGGTGGTACATTTAGGTTCTTAAATGTAAAATTTAAGAAAGTGCATGTAGCATGCCAGGGAATGAGTGATTCAGGGGTGAATAGAAGGAGAAGTTTCAATGACTTCAACAACAGACGTAAGGCTGCTGCTCTGCTGGGTTATTCTAAGATCAATCATTTACTCATAATATCTAGAAAGCCTGGGCCCACTATTCTATTCAATGTTTTTTTCTTTATGAATGTAAAATGTTCAACTGCTTTTACGAAAATAATTCCAACCTAATGAATATGTTACTCACTTTTTACATATTGTTGGATACATTGATTAAAAATGTATATTTGTAAATCAATAATTGTACTATTCCATTTTTGTCTTGTCCTCGCTTTACTACTGGGGCTGGTATACAACCGACGTAACAACGGTTCTTACGACTTAAAAGAGTCTTTATAAAAAAAACTACAAAAAAAATCATTTTTCAGTTGAAATAATCACAAAAGGGCGCGATTCGGATGACTTGCTGAGAACGTGAAAGGCCAGGTTCCCCACAATGGAGCACTAAGGGGAATCAGGAAAAAAGAGAAAACTATTTACTACGACAGAGGAGTGTTTGGTGCATGTTCAACTTTGGCCAGCAGTCCATTGTCTCTGGTGTCTATCATTTAATAGGCTAGTTGACATAATGAATGAACTGGTCCCACCTTCTGCCACTCCAAAAAGAACCCAGCCTTATCTGAATTGAGGAGCACATTAGGACCTCTCAGCCAATCAGTGCACGGCACCCAGGCAAAGTGCCGAGCCCTGAAGAGGAAGGGGAGTTCTTTTTTACTCTTTTTTTTTTGTGTGTGTTGTTTTCTCCAGGCTTTTAATGAAGCTGGCCCGCTGACTCGAGGAGGCTTGAAGGAGAGTCGCAGTAGTGTCACAGTGGCTGTGACTGCGCTGTGCGTTGACTGAGTGTGGGGTTACCTCGTATGCGAAAAAAACAGGATGGTTTCAGTGCAGACCCGCAAGGATACCAGGACGGTGACCATGGCCAGCTCTCCTCCCGCGTTACCGGGCTTCGGCATATCAGGGAAGAGCTTTCTAATCGACCATTTGCTTCAGTCGGCCGCCGGCCCAGAGGGCAGCAGCAGCAGCTGCAGCAGCAGTAGTAGCTCTAGAAGTGGTAGGAGTGGTAGTGGTGGAGCTGGTGGTGCCGCAGCAGGTGAGCGTTTGGGACATGCTCTCTGCAGGTCCCCCAGGAGGATCTGGGGCCCTCAGCACTGTCTGCAGCTCCAACATCAGGCCCCTGGATGGCCCTTGCAGCAGGTGAAGGACCTGGGCCGACACCTTCTACCGCATTCAGGTAAAGCTCGTAATGGATTAGGTTTTTATAATCAACATGGTAACGAGGTATGATGTGTTAGAATGTGTCCATGCGTGGGCTACAGTTGTCCGTACACCTTGGAACTCGGATGGAACAAACTAAACAAATTACTGTCATAATAATACTTTTTGCTGCACAATAAGAAAATAATGAAGCATTATGATGCAACACGAATAACATCTCATATCTGTAAAAGCTCACAGATGGGGTCAATTCTGGGGATTTTTTAGTTTTCTAACGCAAAAGCTGCTACATGCTTTTCCAATGCTGATTCATTTTGGTGGTTTAATAACTTTGTCTTGTGTGACAAAAATGATGTCTCCAAATGTTTCTCGATTTAAAAAGTAAAATTGCTGTATTACATAACTTCCATATATTTTGTATGCACTAGTAATTGCCATGGATTCATTATACAAAAGGATTTTGTCTCCAAATTATGGTGTTATTACAACACTTGAAGGTTATATTCTTAAGTCAGTATCTTGCCCTCGGACACAACATGAGGTGACTCTGACCTCTTCTCTTTTAGGGCCACTAATGAACTGAAGAGGAATGTTTGTGAAGAAAAACAATTCCTTCTCACCAGCTAATTCATTATAAATGACAATTACATGGCACAAATCAGCCTTCGAAAGGCCAACTTCCTCGATTGCCGTCCAACTGTGAATACGACCAAGTAGTCACAATCCTAAGTGACAATCTAGCGCATCCCACCTGGTTACTCATTTACCATCTCTCTCTCTCTCTCTCTCTCTCTCTCTCTCTCTCTCTCTCTCTCTCTCTCTCTCTCTCTCTCTCTCTCTCTCTCTCTCTCTCTCTCTCTCTCTCTCTCTCTCTCTCTCTCTCTCTCCAGGTGTGATGAGCAGTGTGTTCCTGCGGGCTCCTACGCAGTATGTGCTGGCGTGCTGCGGTGGGTCCAGCCCCCCCTCCCCGGTCTTCCCCAGTAAGTGTTTTATGCCTCATCAGCGACGCCTCAGCACCCCTCTAAAGCATTTTGCCGCGGGGGGGGGTTACCCCCCCCTACATCTCTCTGTGCGCTTTCCACAGCTAATTACTGATGCTATGCCGGGGAGCTAATTCTCCGCTCAGCTCTGCACGGCAACTATTCATGACCATTCACGGCTGTTTGGGGCCCGGGGTGTGGGGGGTGGGGGTGGGGGGGGTGGAGGGAGGTAGGGGTGGTCCGTGAGGGAGGGTGGGGTAGGGTGGTGGTGATGGTGGAGGCCCTTCGGAGCCAAAACTCCCCCTCCTCCCCATCTTTTGTACCGGCAAATACACACTCGGCCCCATGGTGCAAATATGCGGAGCTAATAAAAGTCTTGTCGTCTGTCGGATTAAGATTATAATTGACACGGGTTCTTTCCCAGCGCTCTACACGTTGATTGGGTTTCGGGGTTTGTTTATCTCTCCCGTTGCGTTACGTCGGGTAAAAGAATCAACCGTCGACAGAGAAAAATAAACAACACCGATTTCCTGACTTCCCAATCTTGACGATGACGAGTATTTCGGAGAGTATGATTGCAACTGAGACCAGGAATGGTTTGGATTCTTCTCCCTGCCCAGCGGGAGGAGAGGTGGCTGCTGTGTCTCCCACAATGCCCTGACACTAAAGAGCGGCGGTAAATAGTCGGCTCTAAGAAAACAACATGGCCGCGTCCCCTCGAGTGTGATGAGTCCTCTTAGTGCGCTGACACTTTCCCACAGTGCCCGGCGACCGGACAAAGCCCCGGCCCCGGCGTGACCAATCAGCACTTTTATTCCGCCGTCCACACGCGACCCCGATGCAATTTTTCACTGCAGCAATGAACTCTGTTGCTGACCCCCCCCCCCCCCCCCCCCCCCACCAACACCCCCGCCCCCTTACCTCATTCCTCGGTGGAAGAGGCCCGGACACAGGACCCCATGACTATTGTGTGGTCCAAGAAACCTCCCCGCCCCCCCCACCCTCCCTCCCTCAGTTCCACCTCTTTCTTCCCGGCCTTCAGTCCTCGTTCCTGCCTGCCCTTCCCCCTTTTGGGGGAGGAGGAGAGGGGGAGAGAGGGAGTGTCCTGACGGGGACTTAAAGCATTCAATGAAAGTGACTTTTATAGACTTATTTGAGCTCATCTTCACATACAAACTGGCTTCATACCTGCGGGTGAAAAGATTTAGTGTTGCACTGCTAAGCCAGTCAGTTGCGGCCTTCCCATTCAACGACTCCATTGTGCCCCCTCCCTTCTCTCCCCCCTCCACTCCCTTCTACTGCCAACTCAAAGCCTTCTATAGTCCGGGCCCAAGAGGCGCGCGCACACACACACACACACACACACACACACACACACACACGGTACACACACACACTTTAGCATTCACACACACGTTGCCCGCGAGTGACCTTGGTAATCTGGCGTTTAAGTGGCAACCATTGAGCAGCCATAGTGGAGTGAGAGCCATGTCCAAACCGGTTAGTCGCTCTCTAGAGGTGGTCTCCGGGCACATTTGTCGTACAGATTAAAAAAGCGCAGCGCTGAATGGATGGGCCAAATTTGTTTTCACTTGACTTTTGTCATGCGTGCACCTGTGAGTGAGTGGCCGTGGGATTGTGCCATCAGCGTTCAACAAATCCCCCCACTTTTTTTTTTATATTTCCCATTTAGTCACCCCCGCTGTGTTAAAGTGCCATGATTGATACCAAATTAAAGACTAGTGAGGGGTAAAGTGAGTGTGACTGAATATAGGATCATGGAGGGAGTAGCGGGGTGCCGGGGAGATGTGGTGCGGTCGGAAACATGAGTAGTATGATTACGAGAGCGAGCGAGGGCAATGTAGAAACGCCACGTTATATTTATAACATCTCTGCTTGTATTCAGGTGGGCTTGCTCTGAGGAAATTGTTCCATCATCCATTCCCCACCATGTACAAGCCAAATGAATATAGCGATATTCACAACATTGCTGTGTCAATATATCCTTTGTGCTATCGGACAAAACACTTATATGTATGTTCTGAATTTGTCACGTTTAGAGGGAACCAACATGCCCATGTGGTCGTCAGAATCCAGCCCCAAGTCGCGCCGTGGGATACTGAGAAGGGCCGTGTTCTCGGAGGAACAGCGGAAGGAGCTGGAGAGAACGTTCCGGAGGCAGAAGTACATCAGCAAGACGGACCGGAACAAGCTAGCAGCTAGCCTCAGTCTCAAGGAGTCACAGGTAATGGACAACAGGCTAGGCTAGGGGCTAGCCTCAGACTCATAGAGTCACTGGAAAAGGACAACAGGCTAGGCTAGCAGTTCACTTTAGTCTCAAGGACTAATAGTAATAAAGAACAAGCTAGGCTATGCTAACCTCAGTCTCAAGGAGTCACAGGTGATTCAAAACAAGCTAGGCGCATGGCTAACCTGTCTCAAGGAGTCCCAGGTAACGGAGAAAAAGTTAGGCTACCAGCTAACCTCAGTTTCAAGGAGTCTGAGGCAATGGAGAACAAGCAAGGCTAGTAGCTAACCCTCGTCTCAAAGTCCTAAGACCTCCATTCCCAGAATAAACAAGGGTTTTTAAAAGGAATTGAGAAATTAATTTAAATGCATTGAAAGATAAATCGAATTCCTTGCATTTAACAGATAGAGCCTTTAAAATATCTCCAATCATAATCCCCTCGATCCTCCCCCAGGTGAAGATCTGGTTTCAAAACCGGAGGATGAAGTGGAGGAACTGCAGGGAGAAGGAGGTGCACAACAGCCGCTCCCCCATGGATGAGCTTATGAGCCGGGGTCTTTCCCAGGAGGTGGAGGTCGAACCAGCACCGGAAGTCCCCGGCCCGCCATCAGACGGATCCCAACTGCACAAGGCTGGCAGAGACACAGCCGTTATAGTGCATGGAAAATCATATCGGGAACCGGTGACTCTGGCAGATCGCTCAAGTCCACACTAAGGCAAAAGACTGATGTTAATGATCACAATGTGTCTAACATTCATTCCCTTCACTAAGTTTACTTAGCATTATAGTGTTTTTGTTGCATCATGAATAACTATAAGCGTCGTCGTCACGGTTGATAGGCCCGCTGCAATTTACTTTCATTTTTCGATTGCAAATCACTTTGCGTTTCAATATACACGGATGTTACACTGACAAATCTTTCCCAGGAAGGATTTCCTGCTTATTCGTTGCAATTGCAATCAGTACACGGAATTTGGAATTGAATACATCATATTTTTTGTATAAATATGTATATTTTTGTAATATGTCTTGAGCTTTACATTAAAGCACTTCCTATGATGAAGATCCTTTTCAATCAATTTGTACGACAAATAGAATACTTTGTAAGTACCTAAAGCTTACCTTTCAATAGCTGATAAAGGATAGCATGTTGTTTTATTGTATGTATCATTTACATTTTCCTTCCCTTTCCACACATTCAACCTCAAATAATTTGGTTTAGTTTGTTTCTTATATCTACAAATTGTGGAATTTTTTAAAGGAATATTAACTGCTTTTCCCAGCTGTGAAACCCCCCTGATGAGATGTTTCACCTGAATAAACTGTTAATGAAATAGTCCAATTAATCCTTCATTAGCTTTGAATTGCTTCAATCAAAACGTAAAAAGTGGAGAAATACAGTCCATTTCACTTTTGTTAAACTGAACCGCTCAGCAACCAATCAGAATCATGTTTTAAAACCTTTTATATTCTGTGACACAGCTACCCTCTCCACTGCCTCCAACTATGATTACCATAATAAAAACAGTGGTGGAACATTAGGTCTGGACGAAGCCTTAAACGGTCCCATGCAATTATGCAAAGCTGTCGCCCAAGTCATGAAGTCTGAAGAGAGAAAAGATAAAATCCAGTAGGCCTAAATGATGTTATCAGCTGCATTAGCAAGTAACACGTGAGCTCTGTTTAGCCTAAAAGACTATTTAAGTGTAAACACAACCGATGGCCAATCAAAGCCACGATCCTCTCCCTAGCTTCTTAAGCTACATCAGAGGTTGGCATTTGCAAATGCAGCCGTGAGTCTGAGTTGATAAGGTTGAAGCACAGCTTTGAATGCCTTTGCTCTTATTTCTTACTCTGTACTGTATGTGGGGATAAGTAAATTAAAGTTGTTGTTGACTTCACTTCAGTCGTTTACTTCAATGATTCTACAGCAGTGAAGCACTTAAAAAAGCTTAGAGTAAGATTTTGACAGTTAATTTGTCTATATTTGTCTTTTAAATGGTACTTTGACAAAAGGTGAAGAGTTAAGAGACGGGATAGACCTAAATATTAGGGCTGGGTATTGCCAGGTACCTCACAATTCAATTCAATTCGATACTTTAGGTCTTCATTCGATTTGATATCGATTCGATATTGATCCAATTGCTTCGATATCGATTCAATAATAGGTGCAAATGACAAAAATACCTAAATATTATGTAGAATTAACCATTTCAAATTGAATTAACCATTTCATTGTGCTTTAACTAGCAAAAAGGGAATACACCATTATATAGTATTGTTCCTGAGCTAAACTTGCAGCACAAAAGTAATAATCATAACATGGACAAATGTAAAAGGGCATGTACATTCAGGCATACTCCCTTCTAGATTACAATGTCTAAGTATGCTTCTTTTTTAGATTTTATTTTTTTATGGAAATAATCGAAAAAAGTTCTGAATCAAAATTGAAATCGAGAACAAATAAATTGCAGTGCATTGATGAATCTAAATTTTTACCCAGCCCTACAAAATATGTAGGGGATTTTGCGTCTTGCTGTGCGAGATTACCCGATTTCTTCAGATGGTCAGTGTTGAGGCCTTTTTATGGTCCCACGTTCCGGCAGCGCAATGACCAAGCAGACACTTCGACGCAGTCGTGAACGTTTATGGTCCTGCGTCGGGTTTTAGTAAGTGGACCAATCACAGCCCTAGCTGCTGGCGCATTTACTGGCGCATACCCGGCGCATTTACTGACGCAAATGACGTTTAGAAATGTTCAGCGTAGTGTCCGAATTCTCGTTCCCTATTCCCTATATAGTGCACTATATCATGTACACTATATAGGGAATAGGGAACGAGTGTATAGGGAACGATTTCGAACACAGCTTTTGTGTCTGTGTTTGAAAGGCATTTTTACCCTTACTTTTGCTAATATTAGCACAAAAAGTGGTACAAATGTTAGCCATTCAATCATCAAATCGTTCTGTTTGTTGGGTTGTTGCTGTGCAGCATTATCACGAAAAAGAAAAACACATCAATTTCAAATAACTATTTTAAATATTTTATTTTCACTTGTTGAAACTTAATAAAAACTGATAAATACAAAATTTTCTATATTGAAAATAATTTCTTACAAACATAATATACAATATTGTTATGTACAGTTTTTCGAGTGCATTCTATTAACTTTGTGACCATGTAAATACAAAGTGGGTCACCGGGGGCAGCAGAGAACCTTGAGTCCAGCTCTTTCCCTGTACACATCTGGAGCTCTTAAGTGGACTATAGCGCCCAAAACTGAAATCTAGAAAGACTATCCCCTCCTCCATCCCATAAACGTTCCCTTTATCTTATTTCTTGCCCAAATTCATCGGCAACATTTCCCGCGTGCTATAGAGTTGCTCCAGTTAGCTAGCCGTGCCATCATGGTTCAGTTCGACGCCTAGGCTCCTCCTCCTCCATCAACACCTGTGGTGCTTCCACTTGCGCGTCGCCGTGGCGATGTTGGCGTCCTTCTTGTGCCAGGGGAAGAGCCGGGTGATGGCCAGGGTGGTGTCGGCCTGCACGGTGCCCACGATCAGGTAGAGCTGGGAGCGTCCGGGTCGCACCAGTGCGTGGGCGCAGCGCAGGTTGATGAGCAGCCATTGCTGGAGGAGGTGCTGGGTGTCGTACGGGAGCAGGGGGCCCTGGCGGATGAACTCCACCCGGCCGTCCACCTGGAACTCGGGCTCGCCGCTGGGCAGGCGTCGACGGTGCAGCTTGGCGGTCACAGCTTGGGAAGAGAGGCAGGGAAGTTAGCCAATGAGCTTTGCTTTTTCAGCCGAATCAGAACAAACGAGGGATATACATCCACGATGACAACTTTCGGATACGTTCCGGATATGGCGTTAAGTTGCTTACCGAAGTCATGCTGGCACAAGGTGTCCAGAACCCCTTTCATTGTAGGGTACTCTTCCACCGATGGGCAGTTCTGACAGGCAGGTTTAGGCAAGTCTGTGATAAAGAAAACAATAGAACATGAGTTCACATTTCAGTGAAATTGAAAGCCTTTCAGCTGATTATAAGCAAAACATTATTACGAACAAAAATCATAATTATGAGCCAAATAAGAAGCTGTTGTAATGTGAGGAGGTTGGAACGTACCTTTGGTGAACTGGGGGAACTTTGGGTGCGGGGACAGGCACATGTCCTCCTCAGCGGGGAAGCGGGCACAGTCGAGGGCCTCGGGCCAAGCTTGGCCCTGGCAGGCCAGCACTGGAGCGCAGCTGTCCCTCACCGCCGTGCACAGGCTACGGCAAGGCAGGACGAACCTGGAGAGAGTGAACAAAGACAGGGTTAGCATCAAGTCAGAATAAACAATTGGATGTATCAACACTTAAGAACACCATATGAAGCTTTAGCAATCCTACGTTGTTTAAATGAATTAATTTGATTCAGAACACAGTGAAAAGCGGTCCTTACGTGTCGAGGCAGACCGGTGCGATCAGGGAGCAGAGGAAGGCCTGGGCCTGGGGGTGGCAGCCCGTCTGCAGCAGGGACCTCCAGTCCTCGGAACGGGGAACCACCTCCCCGTCCAGGCTGCTGTGGCCCAGGAAGTTGGGCAGGCGCATCTCAGAGTAGCCCACGTTCTGGCACAAAGTCAACCGGCTGGGGATGGCCACGCAGCGGGTGGACTGTCCCAGGTCGAAGCCACTCGAGAGGCAGGGAAGGGCCAGGAGAGCCATGGCGACGGAGAGGGCGAGGAAAACGGCGGCGACGGACATTGTGGAGCGCTTGTTCTTCTGGGTTTAAAGTGCAGAGGATCCGAGGGAGTTGAAGGATTGAAGCCAAGTGCTGCTGAAGTCTTGCAGCAGCAGATGAGAGTAGTGTGTGTCTCCTCTGCAGGCCACGCTGCGCTTTATATAGGGGCGGCCCAGCCAGCCAGCCAGCCCCCCCTGCGGTGAGTCAGTTAGTCTGTTATCAAGTACCTATCAATGGCGCTCATGGAGACAACGACTGTGTTTGTGAGGACTGCAGACAGTGAGGGGGGGGGGTATATAATATGGGTGTGTATATGTGTGCATGTGGCGGGGGGGGGGTCGGTTGTTGGTGGTGTTGGGGGTGTGTGTGTGTGTGTGTGTGTGTGTGTGTGTGTGTGAATTACACACGACTGAAATACAGCCATGGGAGTTTTCGGTTAGTTTTTACACATCGTTTTAACTTGAAAGATAACGTGGATATGTAACTTATCTAATAATGCATCTAATATCTAATAAACATTTGTTTATAATGGTCAACTGACAGCTGAGTTTAAATATATATCTTATAATAATTTCTGTTTAAGAGCTCAATGAAGATATATATTTTATATTTTCTGAGAGCAGGTAATTGTCAACGTTTTTTTTGGATTGTATTTGTTCAAGAAAAGGAAAACTGAACTGAGGCGTGGGCCAACTAAATGATCCGCAGAGTTAAACATCATTCTGGGGGAGAGTTGGTTCGTCTCTGAGGGTTGTGTAGACAGACAGGCAGGCTCCCTCACAACACAGGTCTCTTTCATGTGCCCTCGTTCGCTAATTTTGCTTCAAAAGGCCCCTGATTGGTTTCTAATTAAGTGAGAGCGGTGTTTACTAGCCCACCTGGCTTTGATCTGCCAGCAACACAAACTCTTGATTCACATGGTAATTACCTCCCAACTCTCGCTGGTGTCTCTGGGTATTAATCTGTCTGATACAGTGGTGTTACAAGCCTGCACATGCACAGAAAATTAACCTTTGGAAATGAGCCAGAGAAGAACAACAATGTAAATTTATGTCAACTTTGCCCCCTTAAAACGTTTTTTTTTTTATCTTAGTCACCGAATTATTTTGCTAAAGATTGTCAGGACTGTGAGACATTAATATTGAGAAGGTTTAGTAGGTACTTTGAATCCAAAGCGATTCACAGTGAATACAGGTTTCAAGTCTTGCCTAAAAGGTAGGCTGTGGAATTGAACCAAGAACACATTTTTGTTTTCAACAAGTAACTGAATTCATAAGAGCGGTTTGAGAGCGAGTGAGCCTCAGCAGACGTGAGCTCGTTTGCCTCACTGAGCCCTCAGCCCACCGTCTCTCGTGCACTTGGTGCAACAATAGCCACATGTTAGGTGTAATCAATACATTTGTTTGGAGCTCGCCCTGAGGCGGGGATCCGTTATCTGTGACTGGTTAGGGTCCCTGTGTGGGATTTGAGACGTGCCAGGGGGAAAGCCCAGTCTCACCGGCCCCTCTCCCCTCGTTCCATTTATCTCATCCCTGAAAACTATCCCAGCCACCCAAACAGCCATCCAACCAGGCAGGCAGGCCCATCAGCGGCCCCAGCCATGCAGGCCTTTACAGCCTGATGTGACGAGTGTGGGCTGCTCCTGCGGGCTGGTCTGGCCTGCGCAGACGATGGCAGCCAGCTAGAGGGGACTAAATGGGCAATTAGTCAAAGACCAATTTGGGAGAACAATGGGGTGCCCGCGTTAAACAAGCTCCCCCTGCAGTCAGACCAGCAGGGGGTCTGTTGTGGGCCTTAATGGCTGCTGTGTAGACGCTGTGTTTGTCTTGCTAATGTGAAGTACTCGCACGGCTAATGACAGCAGAGGTGGGGGGGGGGGGGGGGCGGGTTATGTGATGGCTCATACCGTTGGCCACCGGTCCACTTGACAGGCCCCAGCCGGTGGCTTTGAAGAAAATGGATTTCATACATTTAGATAGGTTTCGTAAAATGGCGTTATGTTTAGGTTCAGTGTAGCATTTTGTGTTTATTTAGAAGAAACCGCCAACGAGTGAGAGTATGAACGACCAGATCCTAAAAACCAATATGGAGTAAATACACAAGTGCTGCTAGACCGTCTGGCCGGACAAGACAAATAACTAGATTACCTTTGATAATACTTACAAATCGATGTTATTTCTCCATGTGTGTGTGAGTACAATCTGTACAAGTAACACTACCTCCAACTTTATACTTTCAGTATAAAAAGATACGGCTAGGGGCTATACTGTCTTCATATTTCGCTCCTTAAGATACGAACCATATTGTACAGGCTTCTCCTTTTAACAGACACACCGCACCTGGACCACCACATCAAAGATGGTACCCCATTCGGAGTAGAGGACTTCAGATATATGTGGAGTAGGTTGGGGGGGGGGGGGGGGGGGGGGGGTATAGATAAAAGCCGTCTACCCCCCTCCTCCTTTTCCATTTGAATCCCATTTGCCCCTTTTACATCGTCCCTTCACCATGTCCGTCTATCCCCACCCAGCTAGCCACCCACCCCCTGGGGCTCCAGAAAGGCTGACAGTCCCCTCTGCAGACTGTCATCAGCCCTCAATTGTCACATCCAGTCTCCGGGGCGGGCCGGGGGCAGACGCTGCCAAGCCGGGCTGAGCAGACGGCCCTATACACGACCCTCTGCTTCACACACACACGAAAAACATCTGTGGATCCGCTCCGAGGTCCAGGCTCACGTGAAATCATAGTGGAACTGATATGGCTTCCCCTCATTCATTCAGTGAGCTACTAGTATGCATAGAATTGATTGAGGGGGTTAACACACGCACAGCAAAAAATTCAAGCATGAGTTCAGTGTGATTTCAAATGCAGTTTATATATTTATTTTGCAATTCCGTTATGGTTGAATAATGTTCGGTTTAAAAGTCGTCCACATTCATCACAAAGCACTTATTTGGAATGGAAGATGAACATTCAAGTGCAAAATAAGATGTAGTGATTAAAGTAAAGGGGAGGAAGAGGTGTCGGTCATTCCTCATGTGGCCCGTTTCCTTCTGGCTTCTCGTCCTTATCCACATTCCTACAAAACAAATGTTATGTTTTTAATTTATACAAAATAAATTCATGCATTATAAATAATGCACATCAGACCAATCAAAGCAAATATTGAACTTTAAATATCAGTGAACTTAAAAAAAAAGATTGAATTATGATAGCCTGTTAGTTTCATTGGGTTCATGTCAGCATAAATATTTGGCTGAATCATCAGCATCCAATGCCCCTTGTAAATAAATTATGATTTGATCAGTAATTCTCTTTCTGAACGGATCTATGGATACCCTGCAAGTCCAACCGAAGCCTCAACACATTTGCATGCATGGCATATTTGTGGAAAGCATTTTTCTTCGTATTTTTGATCCCAACAGTAATCAATGATATGCTCTGACGAACAAAACCAAGTAACTGGCGTCTGCGGTTGTCGTAGGCCTGAAATACGCCCCTCCAACAACTTGACGGTCTACCTGTCTGCCTACCTAGGTAAGTAGATAAGTAGGCAATGGCCAGTCTTCCACAAGGCGAGGTAGACCTATTGCTTGAGCTAGTAATGTGTTTGGGAGGAGTGGCTCTGGAGGGAGCCGTGGAAGGGTGGGATTCATTCCGGTATACACTTTCAAAATCTAGCTGACTAAAGCTGGTATCTCCAAGGTGCCTACCCTAGATGAATAACATGAACCTTATACACATGGTTTCTGCAGGATTCAACGACTTAAATGCAAGACTTCAGCCCTTTAAAGGTCATTATGAATAGCATTTGAATACCCTTTAAGTGCATACTGGCAAAAGTAAGTACACAGGATATTTCGGAAAGCTGTAGAAAATGTAATCTTAACTTCCAATATTTTTTTAGGAACTGTAAAAATTGTATTTAAGACAGGCATTCGATTTAGATTATTGGATTGTACACTCTTTAAGGAACCGCGGAAACCCTGTTACAACAACAACAACAACAAACAAGGCCGAGCCGACAGCCAATCAGCCGGAGCACCTGCGAGAGGACCGCAGAGAGGGCGGTGGGTCGCAGCCGATGAACGCCCCGTTGTCAAAGCAGTACTGTAGTAAGGTGCGAAAGCAAAGGTCCTGGAGGGAAAATAAACACACACCCTCACACATTTTCATCCAAAGACCCTTCAGTGGTTTGGTTTTTGACAGGTCTGAAATCAGCAGGACTAAGGGACTCTGGCTCAAACAAGGAAGCCAAGGCGGGTAGACCTGCAGACTAGGGTTGCCGCGGTATACGGTATTACCGGTGTTACCGGTGTTGAGGCCAACACCGATTACTCGGTGTTGCACACCAGCAACACCGATATATATTTTTTTTTTAAATAAAATTCAGTAAAAATGAATAATATAATTATAATTAAGAAAATTAAAATGTGTAGAATAGGCCACAGTTCTGCTCTGTGTGGGAGAATTGTCGCGCCGAGAATTGACGTGCTTCCTTACAAGACCGGTAACCATAGCAACGCCAGTAAACAAACCCCGCAAAGCCCAATCCCTACGTGAGCTCCCCGCGCTACGGCCATCCGGAGGCGCACAGAGCTTTTCGCCGTGATATTATGATATATACAATTATATTATACTATTATATATAGAACGTTATAAGACGCCGAGAATTGGCGCGCTGCCAGCCGCTGTCAGAGGAGAGTTGACGGAGAAGATGGCGGTTGACCTATAGTTTCAAAGTTAATACCGTTTATACCGGTAATACCGGTGTTGACACGAGCGTATTACTCGGTGTGAAAATGTCCACACCGCGGCAACCCTACTGCAGACACTGCGGTTCAAACCCAGAAGGTTGAAACTATGGGGTTCAAAGCCCCTCGAACCTAGACTATCGTGGATGTGTATACATTGCCATTTCCACCTCAGAATTAAATATAATAAATACAGGATAACATTTATTTAAAAACAGAAATGTACATACGGTATCGCAGACTGCACTTACCTTAACCAGAATGTGGGGGTTGCCGATGATTATGAGCAGGGCTTTGGGCCGCGTGATGGCCACATTGAAACGTTTGGGGTTGGACAGGAAGCCCAGAATGTTCTGGAGGTCTTCCCCCAGCACCGACTCGTTTGAGCGCACCTACGTTATAATGAATGTACGAAGAATAAGTAACGACCAGTGGCGGCGGGCGTTTTACTCTTTTTATGTTTTGATGTCGCAACTGGGGCCCATGGACGACTACTGCTAATTGGATAAAAAATGTTACGTATGGAATGACCGTGCCGTGTTGAAATTGAATTGGCTGGGTTAGCTGGTAACCCAGTACATTGTGTGCGCTGCACTGAACTCAACTACTCCTCGTCACCTGTGATTCCGTTAGTCCGTTTGCTACATGGTACATGACAAAAACGTATTCTCAACACATAGCAGTGTAAAGATAATTGTTACGTTGCCAAAATATTTAAAACACACATAGGTTCCATGTTTTTTCTTGGTATGCTGGTCTAGTTGTAAAATCAGCACACCATGTGGTTTTCTATCAGCACACCATATGCCCGTCACACCTAGATGCTTTATACCTTCATACTATTTTCTATTTCTGCCAGATAGCATCACTTCCGTTGGTTTTTACTGGACTACGCAGACGACCCTTACCTGAGCCGTAGACTAGGATGAAGAGTGACTGTTCTAGTGCTGGGTCGGCCCTAGCCAGAGTCTCACCGTGGACAGAATGATGACCAGGAACTCCTGTCCCTGGAACTCCTCCACAGACCCCACCTTGATGTCCGACAGACCCACCCGGCCCATCAGGGTACGGATTTTCTCCGACTGGTGGAGGGGGGTGCAGGGAAGAGATGGCTGATTACAATTTTAGACCAATGATATAAAGTTAAATAAGAAATAACAGCAACTTATCTGCTCCAACTTGTCAAGTGGCATTCCCCTCAGAAACTCGAAGTGTGCCAATTAAATATAATTTGGATGCAAATAAAAACTAAAAATATTGATAAAAACTAAAGAATGATAATAAAGCTCCAGCCAGGTAGCTCTTCAGCAATAACCATGTTACGGTAATAAAGAGTCCAGAGAAGGGTACAGCAGAGAGAGTCATGAGCTTCTTTTAAATAGCCTTCCATTAAGGCCATGCCAACACGAAAGCAGACACAGCTTAAAACAAATCCGTTTTGGCCTTCTGTCCAAGCTAAAGCTGCATGTCCATCAAAACCTGGCACTCCCGAGTGGAGGAATTTGGAAACAGTGACATCTAGTGTTGGACCAAAGGCATTTTGTGCCCAACGGCAAAATAAGAAAAGAAGAAGCTGTAAATGTTTGTATGCACAGAAAACGTTTGACTCAGTAGCTGTGTTCGAAATCGTTCCCTATTCACTCACTCACTATTCCCTATATAGTGTTCATGATATAGTCCACTATATAGGGAACGAACAAACGAGAATTCGGACACTACGCTGAACATTTCTAAACGTCATTTGCGTCAATAAATGCGCCGGGTATTTGTGTGGCGCAGACAGACACGCCCACAACATGTAAACAAACCGGGCACTCGCGAGGAAAGCTGGAGGTTGTATTGATGTTAAATGTTACATTTCCTTGAGCAAGGATTTTTTGAATTAATTTTGAATGTTACATTTTCTATGTTAACTCCCAAATAAATTGTTGACATTTCTAAACGAAAGCCGGAGGCTCCATCATCGTTTTCGCGGTTATTCAGCTTCTTCTTCTCCTCCGGAAAAACACGACCGCATTGCATTGTGGTATACGGGAGTAACATGTAGGGAACATTGTATGTACAATCAAATTTTGGGTAATTTAAGTGCACTATATAGTGCATGAAATTAACCACTGAGAATTCGAACACCACTACAAAATGGCGAGCACTATATCCGTGATAGGGAACGATTTTGAACGCAGCTAGTGTCTAAATTCTCAGGGTATGATGTGGACAGGGTCAAAATTGGCTCTGTATTGAAAACAATAATTAAAAGACTGTCTTCTCACTTGTTTCCTGTAGGGGGCGATGATGCCTATGTCGGCAGGGCTGATTGGGTTGTAGAGCCTCTTGACCAGCTGGCAGCAGTACAGCATGGCCTGCACCGCCTCCCCTGGGTTGAACCACGACGGGTTTGCCCCCTCCCGCATCTCCGTTCCCTTGGGCAGAGACATCGGTGGATCTTTAGTTCGCCCGGAGGGCCTAGCATAACAGAGCTGCATTAAAATGCCAGTGAACCTTTAACAGCTGGAATACAAACACTATGAGATTTAAAGTGTATGCTACATGTGTTTTGGGGAGACTGGCTAACACAATTTTTTGCCAGTCTCCCTGGTTTTCAAAAAAATAAATAAAAAAGGGTCTTATTTGAGCAACTGTGATAAAATGGCATAGATTATTATGATGACAATCATAATAAAAAATAAGAAACAGTTTTGGGGTTCACTGGCCCTTTAAGGCCGGGCCAGCAGTCTAGCACAGAACAGGGGTTCCCTGTCTGTCCGGCTCCAGAGCCCTCACCCTGATTCCGTGGAACAGAAGCGGGAAGCCCTTCGTGGGGAGGCGCTTCCAGTCGCAGAGGGAGTTGACCACAGACTTGGGGGCCCGCACGCACAGCTCTCCGTGGTAGAAGAGCTTAGACGGGAGCCTCAGCAAGGCCTCGTGGGAGCGGTAGTTGTACATCAGCTTCGTCACCTGAGGCCGTAAAAAGATTCAACACATTGACTCGTATTTGGGATGATTGACGTCGTCATTGTCTGAACTGGAGACGCATGCAGATTACATTTACATTACATTTGAAGCAAAGCGACCTGCAACGGTTCACACAAACATTCACACATTGACGGTGGAGTCAACCATGCAAGGCAACAGCCAGCGCGTGGAGAGCAGTAAGGGTGACGTGTTTTGCTCTGGGAGGAGCCGAGGATTGAACTAGCCAACTAACTTCTGGTTACCAGTCAACCTGCTCGTCCACTTAGAGTTATGTGTTATTTGTTCAATTGGATCATTTAGTGCTTCTTTAGTAAGTGATGGTTGCTTGACGTTTTTAAAGTGGACGTCATTAATGAATAAACACCTTCCTAAAACACGTTCTTCTTTGCACCCACCATTAAGGGGTTGTAGCCCCACTCTGCCCTGCAGTAGAGTGGGTTGGCCATCAGCCGCTCCAGCATGGACATCCCCAGGGCGAACGCCGTGGCCAGGTTGGACTTCACCACGGGCCCCAGCTGGCAGGGGTCTCCAGCCAGCACTATCTGGATGAGGGGTGGTCATGTCAGACGCGTTATAGATCCACGCAAGTAGAGCGACAAAGACCACGTGTTTACATTAAGCACCCTCATTGATAATCCAGTCCACCAAAACAAACTAGTCTCCTGCTTCGCAGAAGATGATGGTGATGGTGAGATGATTATAAATGAGAGAGCAAGACCGTCTATGAGAGAGAGACAGTGAGCGAGTGACAGTTTGAGAGAGAGAGCGAGAGCGAGAGACAGAGACCATGTATTTGAGTGAGTGAGTGAGTGAGTGCAGACTTGTCCGTCCTTCTCGGAGACCAGCGTCAAGGGGATGAGGGCCTCGGGCTCCGTGGCCTGGCCGGCCTCGTCCAGGAAGGCGTGGGTGAAGTGTCCGACTCTGCGGAGACACAAACCCCAGGGAGTCACTGCAGAGGGGCGAGCGCAGGCGAGGGCCCCGAGGACCCCCTTGGCCCCTGGAGTGAGGCCTGTGGAGCCCTGTGCCCCCCTAGAGCGGGGGTTAGTGTAGCGATAGGTTAGGCTGTGCAATTAATCACATTTTTATCGTGATTTCGATTTTTTTTTCGTCAAACGCTCTCCAAACTAATATAATCGTGTTGAAACTATTTTTAATTTTTTTAGGACATTTATTTTATTTATTCAATGTTTTATAGAAATTGGTTCAGCTGGATACATATTTGTACACCATTTTCTATTTTTCTATTTGAAAATTGTGTGTATTTTTTTAAGGACACATTTTTAAGATCTCATTTTAGATTTTATTTCTGGAGAGAAATGCTGAATAAATGCATCACGTTTCCGAACCAAAAATAAAATCGTGATTTCAAAATTGACCAAATAATCGTGACTAGGATATTTTCCCCCTTAACTCGAGTAGCCCGAGCACTGGGGGTCCTTACGGCAGTCCTATGTGGTGGAGCATGCCGGCGCTGGAGCAGGTGGTGACCACGATCCTGTGGAAGGCGGCCTGGCGGACGTCCTCCCCGGCCTTGGAGTACGGCCGCAGCACCTCGGGGATGGACTGGGCAGAAGCAGAGGGTCACGCAGAGTTCAATGGACCCTTTTTTTCTTTAAAATCGGGAGAATCGGGGAACAGTGTGAAGGGCACCCACCAAAACGTAACGGCCACCTTAAATATGTCAATACGATTGCTTTTGTGAACTTTTTTGTGTGAAGAGTTAATTTACTTTCGAGCCATCTTTAAGGTAAGAAGAATTATAGTAACAGTTTATATAACCTTTTGACACGTCTTATATAATCCATTGACTAATGTACAACAAGGAATTACGAATAAAAAGGGCAAATCAGGCTGAAGTGGTCGAGCTCTGAAATGGTAAGTATGGTTCAGGAAGATGAATTTAAGGATTACAGAAGGTTGTTTTCAATATCATGGCAGTGGATAGTGATTAGGGTGTTCGACGCCTAGCCTATAGGTTCTGGGTTCCAACCCAAAGCCTGTAGTCTGCCTTGAGCAAAATGCAGAACCACTACCTGCTCTAAACGATACGAATCACAAATACAGAACACATGTCAAATCGTCCCTAACAGTAATCTACCTTCCTCTTAACTCAATAGTAATCCTTTCCTTGTGTAGCTCGGCTTTATCCACACACACACTTTAGGATGAAGAACAACAGAAAATCCACTTTGTTTTAAAAACCTAATTCTCCTGTTATACCTCTTCTTGCCTGCAGGAGGCGTTGATGCGCGCCAAACTGGCCACATGTAGGTAGCCACTGTGGTGCAGGCGGATGCAGACGAGGTCCGCGGCGCTGTTGGAGGGGGTGCACACCAGCACGCGGCTACTGGGAACAAAGTGGTACACCTTGGCGGGAAACACAGCAACCACAGTCAGACCGGGCAGTTGGTGTCACACGATAACAAAGGAATCTACTCGAATATAAAAAGGAAAAATTACATGGATCTAAAAGAAACTTATAAATGAGAGATATAACGCAGGAAAGTATACAGTACTTTTTATATAACTAATCCTATTAAATTAACACATTTGATATTTTTTTATCCATAGTGACCAACAATCAACGCACACTCAAAACAGTGATTTCCTACATAAAGGGACAATACTAACTATACAATGCTAAACAGCACCCATGCAGCTAGTATTATAGGTCCCAATATAGTACTAGACGGCACTCTCCAGTAGTTATTTAGAGACAGCTCTCATCCTCAATGGTAGAAAAAATATTTCTGCTAAATGACTACAGTGCAGCAACAACATGGAACACGTGAACAGCACCTGCAGTACGGCCTCTATGAGGGTGATGGTCTTGCCCGTCCCGGGGGGTCCGAACAGAATGTAAGGGGTGGGCCGGCACTCCCCGGCCAGGACCCTCCTCACGGCCTCCCTCTGCGAGGCGTTGAGCAGGGGGTTGAAGAAGCTGCCCTCGGTGGGCACGGCTTTGCTCGGCAGCCCCCCGCCTCGGAGCGGAACAAGAGAGACGCGGCTTGTTGCGATGATGCGAGGGTAAACTGTGTTGTACTCATTTAATTGATTATTATTTGGAAATGGCCTGCATTCAATTCGGCAGCCCAAATACCTTTGGTCTGAGTGGCCTTGGACTTCATGTCGACAGAGACACCGGACACCGTGTCATGGTGTTCCGCCATCATCACCTAGTGGCCAAACACAGTCACTACATGTCAGCAACACCGATAGGCTGTGGCCATGACGCACTGTTCAAATGTAACAACGCTGCTTTCCTGTCAAAGGCTTTCCAGCCATTAGTTTCCACCGTTTACTAAACACTTCGCTTCCACATTGAAGCAGGGAAACGCATACATGCTCTTTTCACGACACGTGCAGACCACGTTAACTGGCGGCAGATGACTGCATCACCTAACAATTCAACACCCTTTTTTTTGCCTGGCCACACAGCAAGACCAGTGTTTGCAGATAAATCAACGTGGAAAAGCATCTTAGACAAAGGCTAATTCGTACGAAAAAATAATGCTTTAGTATTGAATCAAAACCCAAAGCGGAGGCAAGTCTGTATCCACATTAGTGACGGCCTTGGTAACAAACACCTGGCTATTAGCTACATGCTACAACGGGCCCTTCACCTCACTCTCCTCCTTGCCTGGCTCCTCTAGCCACCTCCCGGTCCACTGGCACGCCTGGAGGATGACCTCCGTGGGGAACAGAACTAGAGGGGGGGGGGGGGGGGGGGGGATTCAGGAAAAACATGCAGAGTCGGTGCGCTACAACACGATGAGTGGTATATAAAGGAAAACACCTGTTCTGCATAAAGACACAATAAATGATAAAGAGATCGATGAAGGAATCCATTCTGCATGTTGACATCCATTGAGTAGCCTGTTATGTGTTACATACTATGAAATGAAGGTTTAGCGCTTTACTAGTTTTCCTATGTTGAAAGACTTAATATTAACGTCGCAATGTGTAAAATCACTTATTCATTTAATTCTGTGTTTTTTTTAATTCCGTCTTCAACCAGGTCTCCCACCAACTAACGGAGGGGCTCAGTGTCACACTTTGCGACTTTAAGCATTTGGTCATTGGTGGCAGTCATTGGTGGCCCACGCATGGGCCACCAATGACTGAAGTGCTCAGCTTAATGTGGAAGCCGTAGGCGGTATGGCCACACATTCCAGGTAGAACGGTCACCTACCCATTCCAAAGTGCTTGGCCTGCTCCAGGGCATGGTGGCACCTTCTCATGGTCACCCTGGAAATGAAGTCAGATCATTTTATTCAGCAAGGAAAAAATAAAAACAAAAACAACAAACGAGGGAATCCAATCAAGGATTGACCGTTTTTATAACAAAGGACAGCAGCCAGGATCGTTTAGTGGTTAAAGTTTTTATGTTTTTATGATTCAATGATCGACGATGGGTCTGGCCTGACGAATCCGATTTGACTTTGCAAAATCGAAGTCGAGGACACCAATGAACGTCATTATCGTCATTGTTTGATTATAATTGAACAATACCGTTTAGCTATATGTTCACTTGCATTGAATTCCGACTCAAGTCGGTAGGGAGGAGACTGGGCTAGGCATCTTACTCAACATTGCCTACAGGTAGGCAGTGAAGACATTGGCGATCAAACCCAGGAATCGGTTGGTCAAACCCCTTGACCAGCAGACCCCCCCTGCCTTACCTGTTATAGGTGAACTCAACGTCCAGCGGCTCTCCCTGATAGCGCTGCCGCAGTTCTGCGTTCACCCTTAAGCTCACTTCCTCCTCGTGGATCTACGGGCCGACACGTTGACACATCACTCTCAGAGATCCACCTCCATGAAGAGGAAACCTTCACACGTCGAGAACACGGCCTCTACCTCGTTGACGAGGGCGATGTACTCCGTCGTCACGCCGTTACACTGGGGCTCCTTCAGCGCAATCCTGTCCCCTGTGAAGCAGGACGTAAACAATCTCACAAAGGTAATTACTACTTAAGTTTTAGAAACTATAAACATGCATGCAGTTGGGGTTTGAATCTCTGGCATCTCAAGATTTGTTTTGGAATCTCGGTCGCAGTCAGAGTCTCCATTCAGTAGATAGAGGTGCCAATTTCAGCCTCTACTCCAGTCCACCCAAGATAGGCAAACCATTATTGGGTGTCTGTCAAGCAACAAAGTTGCGAGACAACCCATTGTTTTTGTATGAATTCTTATTATTAATATTTTACCTACGTGGAAGTCAATGGCAGCACATAGAACCGCTTGGCGAAAAGTTGTGAAATTTGGCACAGTGGTTCAGGACAGCCCCATTAGCCCATTAAGCCAAACTCAGGTTGCTAGCCCAACAGCTCTAGCGCCATCAACAGGTCAAAGTTGCACATGCATTCATGTTCATAACTTTCGACCCATTCGTCCAATATTCACAAACCAGGTATCATTGGATTCATTGAACCAAACCCAGTTCAACGCACCCCATGACGTCATTTTGCGCCATTATGGATTTTCCGCCATCTTGGTTTATGTCAAAAACCTTCAAAATGCTACCTCTATACCAAATCTTGTCCAATCATCTCGAAACTTGGCAAACATGATCTTCCGGCCATGCTTGATAAAAAACATCGAATTGATTTTTCAAATTCAAAACCGTTTGCCTGCTACAGCCACTCATATTTGACCGCCAAGTCGCTAAACCGTAAGTAAGCCCATATCTCAGCAGCCCTTTGACATATCATAACCAACCTTGGTATATAGTAGGGCTGTCACTTTTTCCAAAAATGAAATTCGAACGAATTTCGAATGTCCATAATTAATTCGAATACATTCGAATACATTCGACCCCCCCCCCCCCCCCCCCCCCATAGATAAAAAAAAAAAAAAAAAGAAACACGACAACGACTGTTGTGTTTCTTTTTATTTCTTGTGGAAATCACGTATACCTACTGAATTCATAACAGCACAGGATAAAAACACATCTTTGATAACACATTTGTAAACACAACAAGAGGAAGCTCCGACACACAAGTGCGGCTGTCTTTTACGCATTAACAATAACTGCTCGGAGCGCGATATGCGGAGCGCATGTCGTCCATGGCACACACAGCCTATATAAACGAACAATCTGTGAGGCCGACCTCCAACACGGCATGCTGCTCTTTTGTACTTGTAAAGAAAATTACAAGTAGTCTCGCAGCTCTCCGTTACCGCTGCAACTGCAGCCGCTACAGGCTGCCCATCGCGCCCAGCGCAGCAGCGGACTTTTCTCCCTGTCGTGTGCGATCAGTGTCGGTCTCCGTTTCAATGAGCGCGTGTGAGAGGCTTTCAGTCACGAGATGTTTCTGTGCAGGGGAAAGGTGGACTAACCGGGAGAAGCGGGGATCCAGGAGGGCCGCTTTATTGAGGAAAAGCCACTCGCCGCTCTCTTCTTTATAGCGCATTTTTACAGTTCGAATGGAGAATTACACTTCGAATTCGAACTTTTCACCCCACCTTCGAACGAATATTCGAACTTCGAATAAAAAGTGACAGCCCTAGTACATAGACCCATGACCCCATCACGGTGACACTGAATGAATTTGGTGAGCTTTGACCTCCAGGGGGCGTTGTTATTAATGTCGATGTGTTTTGACTCCTTTCTCTTCACATGAGTATAATTATAATGTCTGGTGATACTATCAGACCTCCCCGTATAGCTAGTAGGGCCCGACCGATTTATCGGCCTGCCGATTTAATCGGCCGATTATAGCCTTTTTGAAAATAATCGGCATCGGCCAAAAAGACACCGATTACAACCTTGCTAACTAACAACTTTAGCTGGAGTAAAAATGAGGAGATTGAATTTTACCGTACAACATGAAAGCACGCTCGCTCAGGCAGCTGCGCGCTCACCTCACCAATGTACACAAGACACGTTGTTTGAGCATGTTGTGCCTGTTTTTCTTTAGGTCCCAGGCCATGTTAATTTGTTATACTGTAGACCAGGGGTAGGCAATTAAAATCCTAATGGGTCCAGTTTAAAAAAAAATCCTCAAGCTTGGGTCCGGGGGTCTATCACACATTTTTTATGACCGTTGTTTTCACTGATATAGGACTGCATGTGTTTTATGTACCAACAGTCAAGGTGTGCATTATGATTCAGAGGCATATTTAGCCAATATAAGTACTTAAGGCGCTAGTAGTATCAGTTTGGTCAACAACTGACTATCCGCCACCGTCTCGGAGCAGATCAGGCACACAGGCTTAGAGCTGCATGCAGGCAGAATGAACACTCCTCTTTAAAAGCTCTGTTCTCACAATCTACCTTTCTCTTCAACTGCAATGAAGCTTTCTCTCTCAACTGAAGGCACTCTTTTCTTCTGTCAATTTTGCCGCGCTTGCGTGCACCAGTCGCACAGCTCGTAGGGCAGGCTATCATCTGATTGGCTACTGGCATTATAAGGTTTAAACAAAAACATAGCCTACCATAAAGTTATAGTTAATTTAATGTATTTAACGGGTTTATAAAAGTCACCCAAACATTAGTTGTTAAAATCTCTTGGTCAAAATTATATATACCCGTATTGGTCTGAATATAAGACGACCCTGATTATAAGACGACCCCCCGTTTTTCAACACAAACAGATTTGCAGACCAGATTTGCAGAACAAAGAACAGTGAATTAAACACTTGTTATATCAATGACAATAATAATAATGCCAGTAAAGGCCACGGCACTTTCAAGGCAAAATATGTACAGTATGATTCAAAATTAATATCAAGCAACATTGGGAACATTTTTAAATAACATAGAAAAATACAGGCCACATATTTAACTAAACTTAACCAAAATTCGCCAAACTTCTCCTCCGATCTCTGTCTATCGCTCACACACGTCCTCTGCCCCGCTGTGTTTGGTCTCGCTGTCATCGCTCCCCAGCTGCTCCGCTTCCACCGGCACCGCCCAAAGCGCGTTTTCTCTGACGTTTTCAAAAACTCTCCGGTCAACCTCACTGAAACGGCCACTTTGAGGACCACGGTAGGATTTGCGCTGACTGTTGACGTCTTTGAGACGTTATTTTGGTGCTCGCCATCTTCTTACGTTACACTCCGTGACCCCAAACATCTTGGCAGCTTGGCAGTTGTTACTTGACTCTGCCTTATTGACGACCATTATTTTAAAATTGGCATCATAGCTGTTGTTGATTGACATCATAGCTGTTGTTGATTGACCTGACCCACTTTTGAGCCACTTGTCTCTAATGGTCAGCCTGTCTTTAAACACCGGTAACGGTCTGGTTGTTAAGGACGCTGGACTACTTCTTCCCGGAACCAATTTCTGGCGCAACCTGCGGCCGCGAATGTGTATTGACATTTAAAGGGAGAGGCGAAGAAGAGAAACTGCGCTCTGAATACTAGACCCCGAATATAAGACGACCCGACTTTTTCGGACCTATTTCGATTGGAAAAAAGGCCGTCTTATATTCGGACCAATACGGTATATAAAAAAAAAATCGCATTATTAATATTATTGTTGCAATTGTGTCTCGGTCCGGAGAGGACGTCAGTTGGGTCCGGACCCGGACCGCGGTCCGCCTATTGCCGACCCCCGCTGTAGACTAACGGTGAGACCATACTGCTCAGCACGCACGTGTTAGTCACTGCTCACGAGCGCAGCACATTGGGAGTTAGTTATTTATTTTACATTACACTAATTTTTGACTGTAAATGTATTCTAAAACACTCAAAGGTTCCGCATTCAATTCACATATTCGTCAAAAGTGTTTAAAGTATATTTAAGGTATCAAAAACTACGTTTTATGTTTGTTTGTTTTTTTTGTTGTTTTTTTTGTTTTGTTTTTTAAATCGGCCGATTAAATCGTAATTGTAATTTTTCTCTGAAAATAATCGGCATCGGCACTCAAAAATCAATATCGGTCGGGCCCTAATAGCTAGTATATTATTTCTTGCAGAAATATCCGCGACAGCCAATGATATTCGACCGCGAAGCCGCAAAACCAAAAACACGCCAATATCTCAGCAGCCCTTTGACATATCATAACCAAACTTGATACATAGACCCATAACATCATCATGGGGACACTCAATGAATTTGGTGATCATCGACCTCTAGGGGGCGCTGTAATTAACAAAGAAGTGTTTTAACTCCTCTCTCTTCACATGAGTACATTTCAAACTTATTTTCAATGTCTGATGATACTGTCAGACCTCCCCATGTAGCTTATAAATTATTTCTCATGGCAACATCAGAACTTGGCCACCATGTTGAAAGTTGTCAAAATCAGTTGTACATTTCCACAGGCCACAAATTATGTCCAATCTTCATGAAATTTGGCGTATATGATCTTCAGACCAAGCTGAACAAATGTATCAAACATCTTTCTCAAATTCAAAACCGTTTGGCCGTGACAGCCAATCAAACTTGACAGCGCTCATTAATGGGTAGGCCCTGCACTCGTGTGGCGCTCATTAATGGGTAGACACTGCACTCGTGTGGCGACAAGCGGTACTTAATGTAAAATGCAACAATTACTATATTTAGGGGTCCAAGCCAACAGGTTGGAACCCTATTGTTTTTGTAGGGATTATTAGGGGTCCAAGCCAACAGGTTGGATCCCTATTGTTTTTGTAAGGATTTTTATTATACTAACCCCCTTAAAAGTGGTACCACAGCCCAAACCGTAAAAGCTGCACACACGCCAATTACATGACTTGATCCAGGTCTGTTCGGACTACGCAGACAACAAAATCCAGACACGCCGGTCACTAGGTGGCGCTATAACTATAAAATCGCGTTTGGGGCTATAACTCCCACACCGAACCTCCCAGAGTCCAAAAACTTGTACACACAGATGCACTGGAGTCTGCTGCATCTTTTGGCCTAGGCCACGCCCATTTGCGTCTATGAATATTTTTCGCTAAATCGCGAAAACCGCAAAACTGTATTTTCGCTACTCCTCCCACATTTCTCGACCGATCAACACCAAACTTTGCACAAGGCATCTTCAGACGTACACGCAAAGAAATCATAGACAGTTTTTTGATCCGACCTTCGACGACGAAACGGTAGCGTTTGGAATATTGGTATATTAGCTAAATTAGACGTGGAAAATCCAAAATCCAAAAAAATAAAAAATCAGACATCGGATCGAGTCCAAATTGTACACACATGTTGGTGCTAACCTTAATGTCGTTCGATAAAAAATTCGGAAAATTACGCCATTAGGGGGCGCAATAAACGAGGAAATTGTATATCTTCTACAAAATTTCGCCGCGAAAACGCCACACTGACTTCTCGCTACTCCTACCACGGTCAAATCCTTTGTATCCACAGGTTCAGGGTAGCGTTTTGAACACATGCTTCGCGTTGTGCCGGCGAAATGCACATTTCTTGTCGCGTTGTGCCGGCGAAATGCACACTTCTTGTTATTCTTACCCCCCTGAAAGTGGTACTACAGCCCAAACCGTAAATGGTGCCGACACGCGAATTGCATGACTAGATCCAGATCTGTTCGGACTCAGCAGACGACAAAATCCAGACACGCCGGTCACTAGGTGGCGCTATACCCAGGAATACGCGTTTGGGGCTATAACTCCCACACCGAACCTCCCACAGTCAAAAACTTGTACACACAGATGCACTGGAGTCTGCTGCATCTTTTGGCCTAGGCCACGCCCATTTGCGTCTATGAATATTTTTCGCTAAATCGCGAAAACCGCAAAACTGTTTTTTCCCTACTCCTCCCACATTTCTTGACCAATCAACACCAAACTTTGCACACGACATCGTCAGACGCACACGCA
Organism: Gadus macrocephalus; assembly: GCF_031168955.1. Taxonomy (NCBI): domain Eukaryota; kingdom Metazoa; phylum Chordata; class Actinopteri; order Gadiformes; family Gadidae; genus Gadus; species Gadus macrocephalus. The sequence continues at coordinate 5,474,994 of NC_082390.1, read as the reverse complement.
AAGAAATCTTAGACACTTTTTTGATCCGACCTTCGACGACAAAACGGTAGCGTTTTGAATATTGGTTTATTAGCTAAATTAGACGTGAAAAATAATAATAAAAAAAAAAAATCTAAAATTAGACATCGGATCGAGTCCAAATTTTACACACATGTCGGTGCTAACCTTAACAGCGTTTGCTAAAGAAATCGGAAAATTACGCCCTAAGGGGGCGCAATAAACGAGGAAATTGTATATCTTCTAATTTGCCAGAGGAATGTTCTTCAAACTCAAGGGAAACCATTAAGGGGCAATCCCGAGTCTATATAGAAAATATGGCCAAGAATTATTAATGTGGGCGGGAGTTATTTGGAAAAGGAAAATTGTCTTCGGAAATTTCGCCACAAGGCGGCGCCAAAAAACTAAGATATTGTATGTCTCTTAATTTGCCAATGGAATGTTCTGAAAACGCGTTTTGGGCTATAACTCCCACACTGAACCTCCCACAGTCAAAACCTTTATATCCACAGATTCACTGGAGTCAGCTGCATCTTTTGGCACACGCCGTGCCCATTTGTTTTGAACGCATGCTTCGCGTTGTGCCGGCGAAATGCACACTTCTTGGACCCCTGCATAACTGCTTGCAGTTCTAGTTACCATTCCGCCCACCTACAATATAAACTGCAATTCCCACTGGATTAGATGCTTCACGAACCACCTCAAGAACGGATGCTTGTTAACATTGTGTCTCTTTTAGGGATATTGTTCCGAATACCCCTATGTGTTGGTGACATTTGTTCTGTCAGGCAGACTGTATTGCGTCCTTACCTCTAGGTGGGGTCATTTTCCCACATAATGCTCATCCCACCGGCTGTCGGTATTGCCGATTTCCGAGATGGTCGTCATGTAGCCCCCTGGCTGATTACGTCCATCCGGCAGAATTAGTTTACCGAGTCCCATTATGCTTGACACCCACATTGCTGCTCGCAGCTATATTTTAGTTTTTATATTTGAAAAGGGTTTTGTCAACACAAACATAAAACTAAAAAACAAGGAGATCTATTAAACAAAGTAAAAAAAAAAAAAGCAAGTGATTAAATTCTGAATCAGAGGATTCGATTTTTCGATCTCTATTCGAATCCCCATTTTTTTTCCCCTGTCCCTACCGTGCACGGGTGTCTGATTCTACCCCCCTCCGCCTCACCTACGAACAGGCTGGGCCGGCCCTCGGCCAGGCCCGGGATGTCCAGGTGGAGGTACTGGACCCCCTTGCGGAGCACTGCCGCGGTGATGGAGAACTCCTTCAGCTCGCCCTCCGCCTGCAGCTCCTCCAGCCACAGCAGCACGTCGAAGCGGGCGCGCATGTTGGAGGCTGCCAGCACCTGGGGACCAGCGGAGGGTAAGGTCAGGATTGGGGTCGGGGGGGGGGGGGGAGAAAACGGATCAATTCACGTTAACAAAACTTTCGTAACATTCTTCTGCAACTTCTGAAAAGCAAAACCTAATAACATTTTACATTATTATTATTATATATAATCATTACTTTTCAAAAATAAAAATACATAATCTTGTACACAATTGACTTTCATGCCACGATTTACCGCAGCGCCTTTCCCATTACAGTGGACTGGCAAAGATACAGAACTCCCCATGTACCCAATCAACCATTTTGAATCGGGAATAGATCTGCACCCCAGCCTCGGCTCTCCCAGACAGGGATGCATTACCAGCACGTCTCTCTGGGTCTCTCTGGGCCTCGCCCCCACTCCCCTGTACCCCCCCACCCCAGCCTCACCTCTCCCAGACAGGGCTGCACCACCAGCACGTCTCTCTTGGCCTCCACGCACTCCCTCACGGCCTGGGGCACCGGGTAGCTGCCCAAGAAGTTGGGCAGCCTCCGCTTCGTGAGCCTGAGAGACCACAGACACAGAGCTCCTCAGACACGAGCCAGAACTCATAGATTCACTCAATCACTCACTCACAGGCATGAGGAGGATGTGATTTTGTTTCCCTTTTCCTTCTGTCAAGGAAACTGGTTAAAGAGAAATCTTGATGACACTAAAAAGGAGGCCAGCGTCTATTACACGTCTTTTGATATAGCGTCTATTGATTTGATATATCAACAAATCCCACTGTAAAAATCTGAAAATAAGATTCTAAAGTTTGGTGCATGTAGGTGCTACAGAAGTGGAGATTCCTTGCTTGGCGTGTGAGGAAAAACTCATTTTGAGAAAACGGCCTTTAAAGATTCTAATGGCAAAAGCTAACCAGGAAGCTTGAGAGCATACCACGTGATACATTCGAACCAATCGTCCGGTCGAGTCCAACCAATCAGATATCAGTTGTATGTTGTGCAGCAGATCGAGTGCTTTCCAATGATACCACGGAACACATATGACAGAGACCGGCTGTAATTTGAAACGGTGCGTAATAAAGCAAACTTTTGGTGAATCTTCTGTAAAATTCAGAGGCGCAAGTTGACAAAGTATAATAAAACAAACACCTAAATGTTTCGTTTTGACTTTTTTTTTTCTTTTGTGCGAACATTACATGTTAATGGTGCAAAATAGCCCAAAATATCAAAATTGACCAGTGACTGAAAAATCAATGATTTTGCCTGCCGTGTCTCGCCTTAAATGTTCCTTCATCTGTAAGATCACTATTAAGCACTACGTGAACTTCTACTTTGATTTCTATAGCTACTCTGCTTCTAAATCAGGTTGTGCGGCATTTGGAAAAAAGGAATTGTAGCTCAAGTTCCATTTCTGCTTTTTATCCGCACTTGCAAGTCGCTCCGGGTATAAGCGTCCGCCGCTAAACGAGTGCTTGGGACGTTCCCCGTACCTTGAGGGGACGTAAGGTGCCGTAACCGTGACGACGCGAGAGGGCGTGTCGGGGGCCAGGCGGATGTCGCAGGAGGCGAAGGGCGTGCTGGGCTGCAGGAGCCGCTCCTCCAGGCGGCTCACCACGACGTTCAGGCGCCTCCCGATGGTGAAGGAGGGGTAGTGCAGCAGGAGCAGCTCGGAGCACCCGCCCGTGTTCCTGGGTCAAACCAACCGGCAGATGGAGCGGGACATGAACATCCGCCTGCACTATGTCACTTTTGCACTGCAGCAATGAACTTTATTCATATACAGGTCCTTCTCAAAAAATTAGCATATTGTGATAAAGTTCATTCATTTCCATAATGTAATGATAAAAATTAAACTTTCATATATTTTAGATTCATTGCACACCAACTGAAATATTTCAGGTCTTTTATTGTTTTAATACTGATGATTTTGGCATACAGCTCATGAAAACCCAAAATTCCTATCTCAAAAAATTAGCATATCATGAAAAGGTTCTCTAAACAAGCTATTAACCTAATCATCTGAATCAACGAATTAACTCTAAACACCTGCAAAAGATTCCTGAGGCTTTTAAAAACTCCCAGCCTGGTTCATTACTCAAAACCGCAATCATGGGTAAGACTGCCGACCTGACTGCTGTCCAGAAGGCCATCATTGACACCCTCAAGCAAGAGGGTAAGACACAGAAAGAAATTTCTGAACGAATAGGCTGTTCCCAGAGTGCCGTATCAAGGCACCTCAGTGGGAAGTCTGTGGGAAGGAAAAAGTGTGGCAGAAAACGCTGCACGACGAGAAGAGGTGACCGGACCCTGAGGAAGATTGTGGAGAAGGGCCGATTCCAGACCTTGGGGGACCTGCGGAAGCAGTGGACTGAGTCTGGAGTAGAAACATCCAGAGCCACCGTGCACAGGCGTGTGCAGGAAATGGGCTACAGGTGCCGCATTCCCCAGGTCAAGCCACTTTTGAACCAGAAACAGCGGCAGAAGCGCCTGACCTGGGCTACAGAGAAGCAGCACTGGACTGTTGCTCAGTGGTCCAAAGTACTTTTTTTCGGATGAAAGCAAATTTTGCATGTCATTCGGAAATCAAGGTGCCAGAGTCTGGAGGAAGACTGGGGAGAAGGAAATGCCAAAATGTCCAGTGTCAAGTACCCACAGTCAGTGATGGTCTGGGGTGCCATGTCAGCTGCTGGTGTTGGTCCACTGTGTTTTATCAAGGGCAGGGTCAATGCAGCTAGCTACCAGGAGATTTTGGAGCACTTCATGCTTCCATCTGCTGAAAAGCTTTATGGAGATGAAGATTTCATATTTCAGCACGACCTGGCACCTGCTCACAGTGCCAAAACCACTGGTAAATGGTTTACTGACCATGGTATTACTGTGCTCAATTGGCCTGCCAACTCTCCTGACCTGAACCCCATAGAGAATCTGTGGGATATTGTGAAGAGAAAGTTGAGAGACGCAAGACCCAACACTCAACACTGGATGAGCTTAAGGCCGCTATCGAAGCATCCTGGGCCTCCATAAGACCTCAGCACTGCCACAGGCTGATTGCCTCCATGCCACGCCGCATTGAAGCAGTCATTTCTGCAAAAGGATTCCCGACCAAGTATTGAGTGCATAACTGAACATTATTATTTGAAGGTTGACTTTTTTTGTATTAAAAACACTTTTCTTTTATTGGTCGGATGAAATATGCCAATTTTTTGAGATAGGAATTTGGGGTTTTCATGAGCTGTATGCCAAAATCATCAGTATTAAAACAATAAAAGACCTGAAATATTTCAGTTGGTGTGCAATGAATCTAAAATATATGAAAGTTTAATTTTTATCATTACATTATGGAAAAGAATGAACTTTATCACAATATGCTAATTTTTTGAGAAGGACCTGTATATTACTTATATGAATATATATGGCTCCACCCACTGAGGGAAAACATCAGACGACAGTTACTAGCAATAACTGTAGCTACAACTCAATCCTCTATTGATAAAAAATGTAAAATTCAATACAGAGATGGTTTAATACTAATAATGTCAGAGCACACAATGCATTATTTATTTATTTTCCAGGCCAGAAAATGTTCCAAAAAGGTCCCAATTGCAGTATGGCGATTGTACTGCGTTTATACATCGACAAATAATTGAGGGAACGACTTACTTAGCGGTACAGCCGACGACGACAGACAGCCTCTTTCCCGGAGCAATATCCACCTCCTTTCCCTGCTTCTCTTCAGACACAGAGTCCTGCCCAGCCATCCCAGTCCCATCCTTCCCACTAGCATCGTGCCCAGTCCCCTCCAGGCCAGCCTCTCCACGCCCTTGGCCCAGCTCTTTGTCGTCACCTCCTTTCCCTTGAGGTTCTACGGGATCCGTGGCGGGCTGGGCCGCGGGGCCGGTCGTCTGCCCGGCCGTAGGCCTGCTGGGAGCCTTCTCGTTGGGGGAACAAGGGTCAGAGACCAGGGAGAACTGCTGGGATGAATCCCAGCCTGCCAACTTGCAGCTCTTCAGCCTTTGGGTTTCTGAACCCATGTTCCTGTTGGAGAGGATTAAAAGATAAATCAAGAAATAAAATAAAAGTACTGGGCATCAGCTGAGGTGGTTCGGGCATCTGGCAAGGATGCCCGCTGGGCGCCTCCCTTGGGAGGCGTTTCAGGCACGTCCAGTGGGGAGGAGACCTCGGGGAAGACCCAGGACTAGGTGGAGAGATTATATCTCAACACTGGCCTGGGAACGCCTCGGGATCCCCCCGTCAGAGCTGGTCAATGTGGCCTGGGAAAGTGGAGTCTGGGGCCCCCTGCTTGAGCTGCTCCCCCCGCGACCCGACCCCGGATAAGCAGATGACGATGAGATGAGATGAGACTGGCCATAAGAGTTATAATTCAGTGAACAATATTACCACAATAGTGTTCCACATAGATTTTTTTTTTTTTACTGTATTTAAGAGTAACAATGGGAGCATTACAATGGCTGTTCAACTGCAAGTTTTGCATGCACTATGTGCGTTCATTGCTAATGATGGGTTGTTGCTATTGTTGTGGGTATGATCAATAGCACAAATTGGATTAATTAGAGAGCACATGTTCTACTCATGGTGTCTATTCTATGAGTGCAGCCTCTGGCAGTGATACATGTCGGTCAAAAATAATTGAAAAGAACGTCTGGAATTCAGTGTTACAGTTGAAGACATTCAACCAGTACTTACTGGATCCACACCACCAACGTTCGGTTCTCCCCCAGCTCCAGCTCGCCAAAGTCGCCAAAATCAGAGACCACCAGGGAGCCCTTGTTTTCCAGGAGACTCTGGATCTCAGCCTCCAGTAGATTTCCGTTAGGCCCATTCCCGCTGCTAGCGTGAAAATATGTGGAATACATCAATGACAAATGAAATGACATACAATACATTTGATTAGGATATATTATGGGTGGGAAAAATAAATCGAATCTTCTATGCATCGCGATTCTGTGTAGAACGATTCCATCTCGATTCAGATAAGTTAATAAACGAAAAGAAATATATAAATAAATACAATTTGTTCTCCTACAACATTCTGTTCTACAGAGGGATAATTTCAGTAGTTTTAAAATTATTTAATTTATCTTCAATGTGTATTGGCCAAACTGATTTGTCTGGACGCGATTGCGGTTCAGCCTACGCATAGCGTGCACGCAAACTCACAGCCAGACACAACAACGACCAACAAGTTCTTATTCTTAGAATTGACTAAGAGCAGCTTTTTCTTTAATGACATAGAAAAGAAAGATTAGAAAGGAAAGAAAACTAAATCTGTTTATTACTTCCATAGTGTGTTGTAATGCAAGCTGCATTGATTATTGCATTGTTCATAGAAAGTCATATTTGTGACCAAAGCTTTTTCTCTAATAAAATATTAGATAAGATCATCACAAAAGTAGGAAGTGATAAGCAAACTCTGAGTAGCAAATTCAGATGTATATATTTTTTTGAAAATCCTGCATGAAAATGTACATAAAAGATTTCTTTACTTCGAGATGCATCAATAATTGTTTTAGAATTGAATCGTTGACCTTTGAATCGGAATCGAATCGTGAGGTGCCAAGAGATTCCCACCCCTAGGATATATTGAAAATAATCGCCAATTCGATTATGCTGATCAAACTTAATTTGACCACTGTCCAGCAGTTGCAGATGTTGCTTTTTTATTTAATCAATTTTTGTTCAATGTTGCAATTTCTCCCCCCCCCCCCCCCCCCCCCATGCTCTAGCACCCCCTTGTGGCAGGGAAGCAGTGACAGTGAGTGAACAGACCCGCACAGGCAACAAGTATGTCGAGTCTTTATCAAGCACTACTAAAAAGCCCACAGGGGCTCAACAATGTTAAGAATGCACGCCGGGAGCAAGCATCCCTCTGCCTTCTTTGAAGCGCTCGAATCTCCCGACCGTCCATCCCGGGACCAAGGGAAAACGGGCTGTGCTGACCTGAGTTTGCAGGGGGCCATGCACAGGGCCCGCCAAGAGTAGAAGGACTGGTTACTCTCCACCATCACCAGGTTCACCATGTCCCCCGGAGAGGGTTTGTAGGAGGAGGGCAGCAGCAGAGACTCCAGGGTGAAGAAGACCGTGTCGTCCACCACCCCACTCCTCCCGTACACGCTGGACACGCGGACCTGGGGAGGGAGGGGCGCAGAGGGAGGGACCCCCAGGGGCGTTCACGAGCAAACAGTGCATGTAAACTGACTGCTGATAATATAGGGCTTTTCTGAGCGGAGGCTGCTCAAAGCCAGGGATCCAACCGGTTATCCCTTTAAATACAAAAAAGAAAATGATATCCATACACCTCAAATAGATCGCAATAGTCTAGAACAGTGACGTGGACAGAACAGCCAGTGTGAACGTTGGGGGCCCCCTTTCTGCCGGGGGGTGCAGGGAGACTAGGCGCGACACAATGCTGTCTTTTGTGACTCGGAAGGAAAGCAGTACCTCGTCCAAGCGCTGGTAGCGTAGCGGAGCCACAGAGTGGGCCTGGCTGGCCCACTGGGTCGGGTTGACGAAATACTGCGCTTGGACCCAGTCCCCCTTCATGGGCTCGTAACCTAACCAGTAGGACGGGTAACAAACACGCTCAGAATGGCAATAGGTTGTACAAGGGTTGGTATTGAGTGGAGCTAAATTATATTGAGGTATTGAGTGGAGCTAAATTGTTAGAAAGAGTAGTGTGTGTGTGTGTGTGTGTGTGTGTGTGTGTGTGTGTGTGTTTTGACCAGTCTCTGGTACCCAGTTTGTGAACTTTCCCCTCCACTCTGAGCAGAGGTGGAGTGGTGTGCATGGTGTGCGTGGATGTGTGGCGCTTTGGCTGGCCAATGGTTGATGATGTCCGTGTCCAAGAGAGGGTTAAGCTTCAAGGACACGCAACAGAATGCCACATAGTGCACTTATAATATAACAACCCGTGTTTGGTTCAATTCGCAAAAAGGTTTGCTTGCCGATACACCGAGGCCAAGAATATTAATCGATACGTTCGTCATCAATTAATAGTTTTGGTTCATGGATTACAAAAAATCTCCAAGTGTTGTGTAGCGTAGTAACAGGAAATCGTTCCGGTACCTTCCCGGAGACTGTAGCGTGGGAAGAACGTTGTCTGGTTGATTAAGCCGCTGTCTCCGCTAAATGACGTCACCGTGCCAATGAGGGGGCGGAGTCTCATACTGTCAGACTCTGTGTCCTCGCCATTTCCCTCCCAGGTGTTCAGGGTCTTCTCCACCTGCAACACAGAAGTAACAACATTATTGGCCGCTCTAACAATAAGCGCTTTAGAGCTGCCAGGTGTAAGAGAGTGCCACTCCCAGTGAGTAGACAGGAGACTTTCAGATAGGAAATAACAGTGTTCAGCCCACTCTAAACTGGTTGTGAATCAGTGGGACTTGAACTAGCGTAGCACGGCTGGCTGGGTGGCGTGACTTGGAGCGCCTTTTGGAATGCCGATGGTACCATTCTTGAATATTTCATTAATAAGATCTATTGATAACATTATTGACATCACCATCATCGACTACAGATATTTCCGGGTAATGTCAACAAACAAGCCAGTTGAAATGACACAGATTGAAACTAAGAAATTATCAATACACTCCCAGTTGAGAGATGACGAGAAAGAGCTTGACAGTAAATATTTTCCAAATCAAAAGATTATGTGCCGATCTATAATCTGGGTGCATATGGAGAGGGAGGATAATGCATTGTATGCCAATGGTAATTTCCTATTCCGAGTTCAGCCAAAATCATGAACTTGAAAGATTTAGCAAAAAAGCATTTAATGGCCATGTTTCATGCATTGTTATCTTTATTGAATATCCTCATACAAAGACAGAAGTTTTTTCACTCTGTGGTACTTATTGTCTATGTTTGTTCTGAAGTAGTGCCAGTGGACTTGGCAGCCGTCTCCGTAGGAACGCAATGACGACGCCTGCCTCAGCAGCAGCCCTCAGACCCGAGAGATCAGTTTGAAAAGTAAGAAATAAGTGGTATTGACAGATCTGCCATGCGGCTTCTTTCCCCTTTGAGAGGGCTTATTTGACCATTTTTGTCATGCCAACGCCCGACAGGGCTGGCAGAGGAACGAGGTCTTCAGCGTCTTACTGACTAGACAGGCTCACAGCACGACCATGAAGATGATGCGGCAAATCCTGATCCCCAAACTTGAAAAAATAAAACCGTTAAATAGCTCCGCGTGAGGGAAAATCCACAGCGAACCATCATTAAACGCATCGACCCGTTAGACCGCCCTCAGACCAACCGACGCATACAGTTGCAAAGCTCGCTGTTTAATTCGTATCTCATCCTCCAGCGAATTCTAGGAGGCCGATCAGTCATCATAGACAAGGTTGCAACGACTATAAATAATCATGGTAGGCAATATTATGGCACTTGAAAATAGTATTTAGCATTAAGTAGCATTTTATACTGTATTTTGTATACAGGGAATGGTTAACCTAGCAATTGTAAGTGCTTGGCACTTGTGTAATTGAACGTCTCTACTGTATCGACAGCGATATATGGTTGTTTCTCTTTCTTCTGAACAAACAAATGCATATAAAACTCTTCTAGAGTTTCGTTTTTACCTCAGAGGATTGACAAAAGATTGTGTAGCCACAGCAGTCGACAAGTAATACAAACCTTCTGGTCAAGTATCGCAATAATGTAAAATGGATTACGGCCGTTCATTCGGTCAACTTACAACTCAACCACATGTACACTTACACGTCGGTGACATAAGTAATCAGAAGCTTACAAATCACATCCTACTGATAAGCATAAAAGCACTCTTACCCGGTTTAATAAAGATAACACACAATCAGGCTACTTACACTACGCCATCAGCTGACTTTAAAACATGTCTACTACTCTTCTCATTTGGTATTTCTGCCATTGGCGTTTAAATACAACTCTAAAACATGGTAATATTGAGTTATGAGGCATGCCGAGTCTTTGTAGGAGTCAAAAGGGAAGGGCCAGTGGAAAGGGCTTTACAGTGAACTAACAAAACAACACTTCTGGGACCAGCGCACTGTGGGGGTGTCAAAAAACGTGCCAAGTGACTGCATAATATCTAGATCTCCAGCACGAACCATGACCTTCGGTTCCTCGGCTGACAAAGTGAACATTCACGCGCTCAACACAACCGAAACCAATCCAAATGGGCCCTCACCCTCAGGGCTTTCCAGCCCCCATTGGCCCCGTCGCGGACTGCTATGCCGTCAACGGTGTCCCCTACTCGAAGCAGGATGCCGCCCAACACCTGGGCGCCGGTGAAGTAGATCACGTCGTCTATCATGCCATAGTCCAGGCAGATCTGGGTCACCACACTGCTCCGCAGGTGTCGTACCTCCTCCGAACCTGGCGCACAAAAACATGAACGTGGCAAAGATGAAGGGAAGGGCCTAAAACATGGGGGACGTTAGCATATTGCCGACTCCCCAGTTCCCTCCACGGAGAACCCTGTTCATTAAAGTATAAGTCTTATCTGATTGTTTCTAAAAAAAAAACTTTAAGAAATAGGCTAAAAATCATAATAGAATTCTTAAAAATTTGCCAACATGTTTCGGCCATTATAGGCAGGGCATGAAACTTGTTTCAATACAATCTTATCTGATCGTATTGAAGGGGATCAATTCACCAAAATTTTACCTCTACGGATAGTTTTGGTCACGGACATAGTCGTGCATTTGTTTTCACAAAATTATACTTTTGTAGTGTATGAGACAGTTTCTGTCTTTCTTTCTGAATAGGGAAACTCCATGGAAGGAATGGCTAGTAATGTGGTCGCCACATTTTCTTAATCTGCTTGCGGATGGGCCTAACACAGACAAAAGTATGTGTGCGAGCCAGTCAATCTGAGCGAAATAACACATTAGGTCTGGACATCTCCTGTAGAAATCGTGTGAAATGATTGAAATGTACCCGCCCCGATGGACATGTCTTGTTGGTCTGAATCCACCGTCCTCCAAATTGGAGAGACGAGCTTGGCCAGAACACGCTGCACCGTGGACAGCATCTCTCTCCAAACTCAGCTGCAGGGGGAAGGTCACAAAATGCGTTTTAATATTTACATCCTATATCGAGCAGTTAATTAGCAAATTCATTGATGCTGACGATTGATTGATGAGTCGACATCACATTTTCACCGCCACCAGGTTTACCTTTAGCACTACTGGGTATGTAAATACACTTCGTTCGCTGGGGAAGCCGCTGTTACTGCGCTGCTCAGGTCGAGTTTAATTTGACCTGCGACACAGTTCACGTGTTCTGTTCGTCATACCTTGACCCGGTTGTGACCCCAGAATCCCCCCAACAAAAGTTTACCCCAATCTAGTGTTTAGTGTAATGTTGTGATATAGTTCTATAACTAGTGCTATTGTATTTTTTTAATTTGCATAAAACCTAAATAATCTATCTGAAGGATAGGAATCTAGTGAGTTCCAAGCGTCATGGCAAACGTTCATGGCCTACACTTAACCGGAAATCAAATAGCATTTTACCGGCCTATTTAACGATATTCAAATTAAATATGATTTAAAAATCAACTTTTTTATTATATTTAATTTAAATTGTAATATGGTTTCATTGTTTTGGATTACTTGATCCTCTGGCAAGACCTAGGCCAATTCCTAGGTCTTGGCCTTGGATGGCCTGGGATGAAAAATTATTCTATAATACACTTTGGATCAGTGTCTGCCTGAGGAGCCCAGGCCCACAAAGTCAATTACCCGTTATTATTGCACTTCATAAGACATAACCGTGTAGAAAAGCTTTCACTGCTTCCCAGTCAGGGATTAGCATGAGAATATTGTATTACCTTTCAAATATAGAGCTATATATTCCATTGGAGGCCCAATCTGACAATTTATTCCTTGCCATTTTAAAGCTGTGTGAGCTTTTGAAAGTGACTAATACCATGTGTATTTACTAATTTGAACATTCTTTCAAGCATTCTTTCAACATTCTTTCAAGCATAATATCCATTAGGATATTCAATTTGAAATAAAACCATAGAGCGACTGCGCTTAATCTGTTGGATACGACATTCAAAGCTATGAAGCGATTATGCCGGAGATAGTGACTATAATAGACTTCATGGCCCACTGAATGAGTTAGTGATTAAGCGGTTCACATAATAGAGTTAGGTTAATAAAGGCTTGCAGCAAACAATCCCTTTTCTTATCATTTCCAGTGGTTTTATAATGTGTTGTGTTACAGCATTTGATCTTTTTTTATTTATCCATAATAATACATTAAAGCTGTCCTCAGTTAGCACTAGAATCTCACGTATGCCTATTGTAATCCGATATTATAACATATATTGACATCTCATTGATTTCTGTACGCATAATCCATTGTGTTTGGATGGAGCTATTTGTTTTTCCCTCTATTTAGGCGTGGTCCCTTTGGAAAGCGATGTGTGGCTTCAGCAGCTGTTGATCCTTAGCCATTATACCCAGTTCAGAGGTTTACCGAGGAGGTCAATGGTGAAAAACAGTTTAACAACACCTTGGCACATGGAAAAAGAAACTAGGAAGAGAGGCAGTGATTCACATCTGGAAGTCAAACAAATGCAAACAGCCTCCATGGCTTCTCGTACACTCTGCTACATTTACAGGGAGTGAATTGATGAGTTGAGGGACTGCTGATGTGATATAGTTGAGACAGAGTATGAAGTGTTTCTTCATCCATCAGCGTCAGTTCTTTGCACAGTGTGAGCGACCAAAAACTCATCCTGACCTGTGCTCTTGTCTTATGCTATTCTGATCTAAGGTTTGTGTTGCAGCCTGGGCCAGCTGGCCACTTGACAGTGCTTGTTGCCAATCTTGAACATTGTTATTTTCATTTTGAATGCATGGCCACTCAGAAGTGAAATGAACAGAGATTTGTTTAGCCGTGTGAAACATAGGCCTGTACAACTTTGGCAATATTTCTGTTTTCCACAATTTGGCCCTTGCATTTTATTGCTATTAGAATTCAAGACGTATAGGCTGTTTGTATTCCGTATCGATGTCAGCTAATGTTGCTAAGGCATTGGCTATGCATTTGCAATAGAACGTACATATCATATAGCAGGATTATTATTTTTTTTTTTTATTTAAATAAATTAACTAAATGAATAATGACACTTGGTAACCTTGAGTCTGCCTATCCCTGCATGAACGTCTGGCATGCGTAAAAAAAAAACTTTTGACATTGTGACTTTGATCCACACTGTCATATTTTAGTTGAAAACATACTTGATGGGATTTTGGATGGGATTGTACTGCATTTGTTATCCTACTCAAAGTGGATTCTTTGTCCAATCTGAATTATGTGCCTTTCAGAGATTTCAACAAATAGTATACGATTAATCTTAGCTGTTCTGACTGTATGTGAGCCATCAATAATGTCTGGCTCTCCCACTGACCACAAATGTGCTTTACTTTTTGGCAGTGGATCTTCTTCTAGGGTTATGTGCAAGAACAACTGGAACTGATCTGGTGGATGATACATTAAAGTCTTGATATGTCCTGCTATATTTGTCTTTCCTTTCCTTTAATGTGAAAATGTCATGTCGACTCAAGTTTGTCCTGGCCTTGTTTCCGATGCTCCAATATTTTACATTCAGCCATGTCTCCACAAGGGGGCAGTGGTGTCACTATTACTGCATACACGACCCAATCCCACAGTTTTACAGTCTGCTATTGCCATCGAGTGCAAATAAGGCCATTAGATTTCCATCGCCGATACGGTCGTCTATATAACAGGGAACTAAACGTACCATATTACAAGGAAAACCAATGCCACACATGTTTTAAATGTGTACCAACTGTTGTTGACATCAAATAGAAAATAGAGGTCATGATCAGATATGTTTGATGCAAACGGGCCTTCGCCGGCAAGTGTAGGCCTACAGTGTCGATACCATCTGATCCCGGACCTGGGTTGCATCAGGTCACCTCAAAGGGACGCCTGGAGATCCTCTTTCAATAACAGGAGAACAAGCTGGCATGGTGCCGCTTAATCTATTGTCAGATGTTTTGAAACTATTTTTTCTATTTGAAAATCATAATTAAGATTACTTTTGAGTTTCATCTGTGTTGAACCGTGGTTGTTCCATGCAAAACAGTGAAAACCCACATGGAATTCAAGACATCAGCTTGGCCCGTAGTTGGAGCCCACAGCAAAATGAGATTAATTAGATAATCCATCGGAGACTCAGAGACTTCTGCATTCCTTGTTATTATGAGGACCAGATGCAAATGTGAATTCATGTACATAAAACACTGACAAACACTACTGGTGGGGAAGTCTATTGGATCATTGCGATACAAGC